>NW_027226175.1:0-19813 GCF_022539635.2 Chironomus tepperi | reverse complement strand
TGCGCTAAAAAGTATGAACACTCACGAAACTTGCTTAAAAATAAAATATTCGTAACAAATTTTTTTCCTTCTTTAACTTAATTTTTTTAACACTATGACGATTTTTTTTTTCATATAATTATTAACTACACAAATGTTGAAAGAGCAGCCAACAGCAGCAGTAGCACAGAACGATAAGAGATACTACTAAAATGCGTGAATTACTACTTTTACAATCACTCGAAAATCCTTGAACTTTTTATTCGCACCACTGCAATTAGATTACTATGATAAAACTATTCAGTTTTTAAGATGAAAAATTTCAATAATTTCACAATTTTATTTTTTTCTGCTCACTAAAATGTTTTGGCACTCATGTTTCACAGATATTTGTTGTCCCGTTACTTAACCTATTTTATTTAACTTATCAATAATCCAACCAAGCTGTTTTCATAAGAACACTGCAAAATTTCACTAACTGGCATTTTCTGTAATGACATGAGAAAAATTATTAACAAATAGATATGTAATGAAAAAATTATTATAAGAGATGGAAAACCGGTGGTAAGACTCTTTACATACATTCGATATCCAGCATCTTGAGCCTCCTGAGCACGAATGATAGATAACAAATAGATTTTGCAAGAAATCACAACACGCCAATAAATATAAAAGTATGAACACTCACGAAACTTGCTTAAAAATAAAATATTCGTAACAAATTTTTTTCCTTCTTTAACTTAATTTTTTTAACACTATGACGATTTTTTTTTCATATAATTATTAACTACACAAATGTTGAAAGAGCAGCCAACAGCAGCAGTAGCACAGAACGATAAGAGATACTACTAAAATGCGTGAATTACTACTTTTACAATCACTCGAAAATCCTTGAACTTTTTATTCGCACCACTGCAATTAGATTACTATGATAAAACTATTCAGTTTTTAAGATGAAAAATTTCAATAATTTCACAATTTTATTTTTTTCTGCTCACTAAAATGTTTTGGCACTCATGTTTCACAGATATTTGTTGTCCCGTTACTTAACCTATTTTATTTAACTTATCAATAATCCAACCAAGCTGTTTTCATAAGAACACTGCAAAATTTCACTAACTGGCATTTTCTGTAATGACATGAGAAAAATTATTAACAAATAGATATGTAATGAAAAAATTATTATAAGAGATGGAAAACCGGTGGTAAGACTCTTTACATATCCAGCATCTTGAGCCTCCTGAGCACGAATGATAGATAACAAATAGATTTTGCAAGAAATCCAACACGCCAATCAAAAGTTGATTGCCTCCTTTTTGAGCATCGAATGATAGATAACAAATAGATTTTGCAAGAAATCACAACACGCCAATAAATATAAATCCAGTATGAACACTCACGAAACTTGCTTAAAAATAAAATATTCGTAACAAATTTTTTTCCTTCTTTAACTTAATTTTTTTAACACTATGACGATTTTTTTTTTCATATAATTATTAACTACACAAATGTTGAAAGAGCAGCCAACAGCAGCAGTAGCACAGAACGATAAGAGATACTACTAAAATGCGTGAATTACTAATTTTACAATACTTTTACAATCAATTTTTTTAACACTATGACGATTTTTTTTTCATATAATTATTAACTCGAAAATCCTTGAACTTTTTATTCGCACCACTGCAATTAGATTACTATGATAAAACTATTCAGTTTTTAAGATGAAAAATTTCAATAATTTCACAATTTTATTTTTTTCTGCTCACTAAAATGTTTTGGCACTCATGTTTCACAGATATTTGTTGTCCCGTTACTTAACCTATTTTATTTAACTTATCAATAATCCAACCAAGCTGTTTTCATAAGAACACTGCAAAATTTCACTAACTGGCATTTTCTGTAATGACATGAGAAAAATTATTAACAAATAGATATGTAATGAAAAAATTATTATAAGAGATGGAAAACCGGTGGTAAGACTCTTTACATACATTCGATATCCAGCATCTTGAGCCTCCTGAGCACGAATGATAGATAACAAATAGATTTTGCAAGAAATCACAACACGCCAATAAATATAAAAGTATGAACACTCACGAAACTTGCTTAAAAATAAAATATTCGTAACAAATTTTTTTTCCTTCTTTAACTTAATTTTTTTAACACTATGACGATTTTTTTTTTCATATAATTATTAACTACACAAATGTTGAAAGAGCAGCCAACAGCAGCAGTAGCACAGAACGATAAGAGATACTACTAAAATGCGTGAATTACTACTTTTACAATCACTCGAAAATCCTTGAACTTTTTATTCGCACCACTGCAATTAGATTACTATGATAAAACTATTCAGTTTTTAAGATGAAAAATTTCAATAATTTCACAATTTTATTTTTTTCTGCTCACTAAAATGTTTTGGCACTCATGTTTCACAGATATTTGTTGTCCCGTTACTTAACCTATTTTATTTAACTTATCAATAATCCAACCAAGCTGTTTTCATAAGAACACTGCAAAATTTCACTAACTGGCATTTTCTGTAATGACATGAGAAAAATTATTAACAAATAGATATGTAATGAAAAAATTATTATAAGAGATGGAAAACCGGTGGTAAGACTCTTTACATACATTCGATATCCAGCATCTTGAGCCTCCTGAGCACGAATGATAGATAACAAATAGATTTTGCAAGAAATCACAACACGCCAATAAATATAAAAGTATGAACACTCACGAAACTTGCTTAAAAATAAAATATTCGTAACAAATTTTTTTCCTTCTTTAACTTAATTTTTTTAACACTATGACGATTTTTTTTTTCATATAATTATTAACTACACAAATGTTGAAAGAGCAGCCAACAGCAGCAGTAGCACAGAACGATAAGAGATACTACTAAAATGCGTGAATTACTACTTTTACAATCACTCGAAAATCCTTGAACTTTTTATTCGCACCACTGCAATTAGATTACTATGATAAAACTATTCAGTTTTTAAGATGAAAAATTTCAATAATTTCACAATTTTATTTTTTTCTGCTCACTAAAATGTTTTGGCACTCATGTTTCACAGATATTTGTTGTCCCGTTACTTAACCTATTTTATTTAACTTATCAATAATCCAACCAAGCTGTTTTCATAAGAACACTGCAAAATTTCACTAACTGGCATTTTCTGTAATGACATGAGAAAAATTATTAACAAATAGATATGTAATGAAAAAATTATTATAAGAGATGGAAAACCGGTGGTAAGACTCTTTACATACATTCGATATCCAGCATCTTGAGCCTCCTGAGCACGAATGATAGATAACAAATAGATTTTGCAAGAAATCACAACACGCCAATAAATATAAAAGTATGAACACTCACGAAACTTGCTTAAAAATAAAATATTCGTAACAAATTTTTTTCCTTCTTTAACTTAATTTTTTTAACACTATGACGATTTTTTTTTTCATATAATTATTAACTACACAAATGTTGAAAGAGCAGCCAACAGCAGCAGTAGCACAGAACGATAAGAGATACTACTAAAATGCGTGAATTACTACTTTTACAATCACTCGAAAATCCTTGAACTTTTTATTCGCACCACTGCAATTAGATTACTATGATAAAACTATTCAGTTTTTAAGATGAAAAATTTCAATAATTTCACAATTTTATTTTTTTCTGCTCACTAAAATGTTTTGGCACTCATGTTTCACAGATATTTGTTGTCCCGTTACTTAACCTATTTTATTTAACTTATCAATAATCCAACCAAGCTGTTTTCATAAGAACACTGCAAAATTTCACTAACTGGCATTTTCTGTAATGACATGAGAAAAATTATTAACAAATAGATATGTAATGAAAAAATTATTATAAGAGATGGAAAACCGGTGGTAAGACTCTTTACATACATTCGATATCCAGCATCTTGAGCCTCCTGAGCACGAATGATAGATAACAAATAGATTTTGCAAGAAATCACAACACGCCAATAAATATAAAAGTATGAACACTCACGAAACTTGCTTAAAAATAAAATATTCGTAACAAATTTTTTTTCCTTCTTTAACTTAATTTTTTTAACACTATGACGATTTTTTTTTCATATAATTATTAACTACACAAATGTTGAAAGAGCAGCCAACAGCAGCAGTAGCACAGAACGATAAGAGATACTACTAAAATGCGTGAATTACTACTTTTACAATCACTCGAAAATCCTTGAACTTTTTATTCGCACCACTGCAATTAGATTACTATGATAAAACTATTCAGTTTTTAAGATGAAAAATTTCAATAATTTCACAATTTTATTTTTTTCTGCTCACTAAAATGTTTTGGCACTCATGTTTCACAGATATTTGTTGTCCCGTTACTTAACCTATTTTATTTAACTTATCAATAATCCAACCAAGCTGTTTTCATAAGAACACTGCAAAATTTCACTAACTGGCATTTTCTGTAATGACATGAGAAAAATTATTAACAAATAGATATGTAATGAAAAAATTATTATAAGAGATGGAAAACCGGTGGTAAGACTCTTTACATACATTCGATATCCAGCATCTTGAGCCTCCTGAGCACGAATGATAGATAACAAATAGATTTTGCAAGAAATCACAACACGCCAATAAATATAAAAGTATGAACACTCACGAAACTTGCTTAAAAATAAAATATTCGTAACAAATTTTTTTCCTTCTTTAACTTAATTTTTTTAACACTATGACGATTTTTTTTTCATATAATTATTAACTACACAAATGTTGAAAGAGCAGCCAACAGCAGCAGTAGCACAGAACGATAAGAGATACTACTAAAATGCGTGAATTACTACTTTTACAATCACTCGAAAATCCTTGAACTTTTTATTCGCACCACTGCAATTAGATTACTATGATAAAACTATTCAGTTTTTAAGATGAAAAATTTCAATAATTTCACAATTTTATTTTTTTCTGCTCACTAAAATGTTTTGGCACTCATGTTTCACAGATATTTGTTGTCCCGTTACTTAACCTATTTTATTTAACTTATCAATAATCCAACCAAGCTGTTTTCATAAGAACACTGCAAAATTTCACTAACTGGCATTTTCTGTAATGACATGAGAAAAATTATTAACAAATAGATATGTAATGAAAAAATTATTATAAGAGATGGAAAACCGGTGGTAAGACTCTTTACATACATTCGATATCCAGCATCTTGAGCCTCCTGAGCACGAATGATAGATAACAAATAGATTTTGCAAGAAATCACAACACGCCAATAAATATAAAAGTATGAACACTCACGAAACTTGCTTAAAAATAAAATATTCGTAACAAATTTTTTTTCCTTCTTTAACTTAATTTTTTTAACACTATGACGATTTTTTTTTTCATATAATTATTAACTACACAAATGTTGAAAGAGCAGCCAACAGCAGCAGTAGCACAGAACGATAAGAGATACTACTAAAATGCGTGAATTACTACTTTTACAATCACTCGAAAATCCTTGAACTTTTTATTCGCACCACTGCAATTAGATTACTATGATAAAACTATTCAGTTTTTAAGATGAAAAATTTCAATAATTTCACAATTTTATTTTTTTCTGCTCACTAAAATGTTTTGGCACTCATGTTTCACAGATATTTGTTGTCCCGTTACTTAACCTATTTTATTTAACTTATCAATAATCCAACCAAGCTGTTTTCATAAGAACACTGCAAAATTTCACTAACTGGCATTTTCTGTAATGACATGAGAAAAATTATTAACAAATAGATATGTAATGAAAAAATTATTATAAGAGATGGAAAACCGGTGGTAAGACTCTTTACATACATTCGATATCCAGCATCTTGAGCCTCCTGAGCACGAATGATAGATAACAAATAGATTTTGCAAGAAATCACAACACGCCAATAAATATAAAAGTATGAACACTCACGAAACTTGCTTAAAAATAAAATATTCGTAACAAATTTTTTTTCCTTCTTTAACTTAATTTTTTTAACACTATGACGATTTTTTTTTTCATATAATTATTAACTACACAAATGTTGAAAGAGCAGCCAACAGCAGCAGTAGCACAGAACGATAAGAGATACTACTAAAATGCGTGAATTACTACTTTTACAATCACTCGAAAATCCTTGAACTTTTTATTCGCACCACTGCAATTAGATTACTATGATAAAACTATTCAGTTTTTAAGATGAAAAATTTCAATAATTTCACAATTTTATTTTTTTCTGCTCACTAAAATGTTTTGGCACTCATGTTTCACAGATATTTGTTGTCCCGTTACTTAACCTATTTTATTTAACTTATCAATAATCCAACCAAGCTGTTTTCATAAGAACACTGCAAAATTTCACTAACTGGCATTTTCTGTAATGACATGAGAAAAATTATTAACAAATAGATATGTAATGAAAAAATTATTATAAGAGATGGAAAACCGGTGGTAAGACTCTTTACATACATTCGATATCCAGCATCTTGAGCCTCCTGAGCACGAATGATAGATAACAAATAGATTTTGCAAGAAATCACAACACGCCAATAAATATAAAATTACAAAAACTTGTCCTCGTGTTATTGATCGAGGGACTTAACTTAATTTTTGTCCCAGCGATCAGTCCTTAATTTACAAGTCACTTCCAGAGCTGTTTTCTAAAAAACTTTTTTTTTTCATATAAAAACTACACAGCAAGATCCAAGTCAGCTTTCAGCACCAGTAGCAAAACAAGATCCAGTAGGTTTATCGAAAATGCGTGAATTACTACTGTTAATCAAAAATCCTTGAATTTTTATTCGTAACGGTTAGATTACTATGATTTAAACTTTCTAGGTTTTGAGATGAAAAATTCAAAATTTCACAAAACTTGTTCACGTTTTTACTGAAAACTAAAATTCATTAATTATAGTTTTGGCACTCATGTTTCACAGATATTTGTTGTCCCGTTACTTAACCTATTTTATTTAACTTATCAATAATCCAACCAAGCTGTTTTCATAAGAACACTGCAAAATTTCACTAACTGGCATTTTCTGTAATGACATGAGAAAAATTATTAACAAATAGATATGTAATGAAAAAATTATTATAAGAGATGGAAAACCGGTGGTAAGACTCTTTACATACATTCGATATCCAGCATCTTGAGCCTCCTGAGCACGAATGATAGATAACAAATAGATTTTGCAAGAAATCACAACACGCCAATAAATATAAAAGTATGAACACTCACGAAACTTGCTTAAAAATAAAATATTCGTAACAAATTTTTTTTCCTTCTTTAACTTAATTTTTTTAACACTATGACGATTTTTTTTTTCATATAATTATTAACTACACAAATGTTGAAAGAGCAGCCAACAGCAGCAGTAGCACAGAACGATAAGAGATACTACTAAAATGCGTGAATTACTACTTTTACAATCACTCGAAAATCCTTGAACTTTTTATTCGCACCACTGCAATTAGATTACTATGATAAAACTATTCAGTTTTTAAGATGAAAAATTTCAATAATTTCACAATTTTATTTTTTTCTGCTCACTAAAATGTTTTGGCACTCATGTTTCACAGATATTTGTTGTCCCGTTACTTAACCTATTTTATTTAACTTATCAATAATCCAACCAAGCTGTTTTCATAAGAACACTGCAAAATTTCACTAACTGGCATTTTCTGTAATGACATGAGAAAAATTATTAACAAATAGATATGTAATGAAAAAATTATTATAAGAGATGGAAAACCGGTGGTAAGACTCTTTACATACATTCGATATCCAGCATCTTGAGCCTCCTGAGCACGAATGATAGATAACAAATAGATTTTGCAAGAAATCACAACACGCCAATAAATATAAAAGTATGAACACTCACGAAACTTGCTTAAAAATAAAATATTCGTAACAAATTTTTTTTCCTTCTTTAACTTAATTTTTTTAACACTATGACGATTTTTTTTTCATATAATTATTAACTACACAAATGTTGAAAGAGCAGCCAACAGCAGCAGTAGCACAGAACGATAAGAGATACTACTAAAATGCGTGAATTACTACTTTTACAATCACTCGAAAATCCTTGAACTTTTTATTCGCACCACTGCAATTAGATTACTATGATAAAACTATTCAGTTTTTAAGATGAAAAATTTCAATAATTTCACAATTTTATTTTTTTCTGCTCACTAAAATGTTTTGGCACTCATGTTTCACAGATATTTGTTGTCCCGTTACTTAACCTATTTTATTTAACTTATCAATAATCCAACCAAGCTGTTTTCATAAGAACACTGCAAAATTTCACTAACTGGCATTTTCTGTAATGACATGAGAAAAATTATTAACAAATAGATATGTAATGAAAAAATTATTATAAGAGATGGAAAACCGGTGGTAAGACTCTTTACATACATTCGATATCCAGCATCTTGAGCCTCCTGAGCACGAATGATAGATAACAAATAGATTTTGCAAGAAATCACAACACGCCAATAAATATAAAATTACAAAAGTCCTCGTGTTATTGATCGAGGGACTTAAGCGCATTTTTGTCCCAGCGATCAGTCCTTAATTTACAAGTCACTTCCAGACCTAAAAAACTAGATCCAGCAAGATCCAAGTCACTTTCAGACCTACAAAACAAGATCCAGTAGGTTTATCGAAAAAAATATGTAATAAAAATAAATTTTTCTTGTAACGGTTTTCTAAGATTTAAACTTTCTTTTGAGGATGAAAAATTTCAATAATTTTATTTTTTTGAGGAATTCAAAATTTTCCCGCCAAAACTTGTTCACGATTTTGTTGTCTGAAAACTAAAATTTTATTAACTTATAGTATTTAGACAATGTTTCAAGACTTTTTTAATGGCCTGTAATGACATGAGAAAAATTTTAACAAATGAATGTAATGAAAAAATTATTATAAGAGATGGAAAACCGGTGGTAAGACTCTTTACATACATTCGATATCCAGCATCTTGAGCCTCCTGAGCACGAATGATAGATAACAAATAGATTTTGCAAGAAATCACAACACGCCAATAAATATAAAAGTATGAACACTCACGAAACTTGCTTAAAAATAAAATATTCGTAACAAATTTTTTTTCCTTCTTTAACTTAATTTTTTTAACACTATGACGATTTTTTTTTCATATAATTATTAACTACACAAATGTTGAAAGAGCAGCCAACAGCAGCAGTAGCACAGAACGATAAGAGATACTACTAAAATGCGTGAATTACTACTTTTACAATCACTCGAAAATCCTTGAACTTTTTATTCGCACCACTGCAATTAGATTACTATGATAAAACTATTCAGTTTTTAAGATGAAAAATTTCAATAATTTCACAATTTTATTTTTTTCTGCTCACTAAAATGTTTTGGCACTCATGTTTCACAGATATTTGTTGTCCCGTTACTTAACCTATTTTATTTAACTTATCAATAATCCAACCAAGCTGTTTTCATAAGAACACTGCAAAATTTCACTAACTGGCATTTTCTGTAATGACATGAGAAAAATTATTAACAAATAGATATGTAATGAAAAAATTATTATAAGAGATGGAAAACCGGTGGTAAGACTCTTTACATACATTCGATATCCAGCATCTTGAGCCTCCTGAGCACGAATGATAGATAACAAATAGATTTTGCAAGAAATCACAACACGCCAATAAATATAAAAGTATGAACACTCACGAAACTTGCTTAAAAATAAAATATTCGTAACAAATTTTTTTTCCTTCTTTAACTTAATTTTTTTAACACTATGACGATTTTTTTTTCATATAATTATTAACTACACAAATGTTGAAAGAGCAGCCAACAGCAGCAGTAGCACAGAACGATAAGAGATACTACTAAAATGCGTGAATTACTACTTTTACAATCACTCGAAAATCCTTGAACTTTTTATTCGCACCACTGCAATTAGATTACTATGATAAAACTATTCAGTTTTTAAGATGAAAAATTTCAATAATTTCACAATTTTATTTTTTTCTGCTCACTAAAATGTTTTGGCACTCATGTTTCACAGATATTTGTTGTCCCGTTACTTAACCTATTTTATTTAACTTATCAATAATCCAACCAAGCTGTTTTCATAAGAACACTGCAAAATTTCACTAACTGGCATTTTCTGTAATGACATGAGAAAAATTATTAACAAATAGATATGTAATGAAAAAATTATTATAAGAGATGGAAAACCGGTGGTAAGACTCTTTACATACATTCGATATCCAGCATCTTGAGCCTCCTGAGCACGAATGATAGATAACAAATAGATTTTGCAAGAAATCACAACACGCCAATAAATATAAAATTACAAAAGTCCTCGTGTTATTGATCGAGGGACTTAAGCGCATTTTTGTCCCAGCGATCAGTCCTTAATTTACAAGTCACTTCCAGACCTAAAAAACTAGATCCAGCAAGATCCAAGTCACTTTCAGACCTACAAAACAAGATCCAGTAGGTTTATCGAAAAAAATATGTAATAAAAATAAATTTTTCTTGTAACGGTTTTCTAAGATTTAAACTTTCTAACGGTTTTGAGGAATTCAAAATTTTCCCGCCAAAACTTGTTCACGTTTTGTACTGAAAACTAAAATTCATTAATTATAGTATTTAGACAATGTTTCAAGATTTTTTAATGGCCGTCGCCGCAATAATTTTATGAAACTGAGCTATTGCAAAAAACCAGAGCTCTCAACAATGTCTGGTTGCTGAGATCTCGCGTTCCAGCCGAACGAACAAAGTGTCTTATTAAGCTACCTTTTCGAAAAAAAATACGCAAAATGCGCTAAAAAGTATGAACACTCACGAAACTTGCTTAAAAATAAAATATTCGTAACAAATTTTTTTTCCTTCTTTAACTTAATTTTTTTAACACTATGACGATTTTTTTTTCATATAATTATTAACTACACAAATGTTGAAAGAGCAGCCAACAGCAGCAGTAGCACAGAACGATAAGAGATACTACTAAAATGCGTGAATTACTACTTTTACAATCACTCGAAAATCCTTGAACTTTTTATTCGCACCACTGCAATTAGATTACTATGATAAAACTATTCAGTTTTTAAGATGAAAAATTTCAATAATTTCACAATTTTATTTTTTTCTGCTCACTAAAATGTTTTGGCACTCATGTTTCACAGATATTTGTTGTCCCGTTACTTAACCTATTTTATTTAACTTATCAATAATCCAACCAAGCTGTTTTCATAAGAACACTGCAAAATTTCACTAACTGGCATTTTCTGTAATGACATGAGAAAAATTATTAACAAATAGATATGTAATGAAAAAATTATTATAAGAGATGGAAAACCGGTGGTAAGACTCTTTACATACATTCGATATCCAGCATCTTGAGCCTCCTGAGCACGAATGATAGATAACAAATAGATTTTGCAAGAAATCACAACACGCCAATAAATATAAAAGTATGAACACTCACGAAACTTGCTTAAAAATAAAATATTCGTAACAAATTTTTTTTCCTTCTTTAACTTAATTTTTTTAACACTATGACGATTTTTTTTTCATATAATTATTAACTACACAAATGTTGAAAGAGCAGCCAACAGCAGCAGTAGCACAGAACGATAAGAGATACTACTAAAATGCGTGAATTACTACTTTTACAATCACTCGAAAATCCTTGAACTTTTTATTCGCACCACTGCAATTAGATTACTATGATAAAACTATTCAGTTTTTAAGATGAAAAATTTCAATAATTTCACAATTTTATTTTTTTCTGCTCACTAAAATGTTTTGGCACTCATGTTTCACAGATATTTGTTGTCCCGTTACTTAACCTATTTTATTTAACTTATCAATAATCCAACCAAGCTGTTTTCATAAGAACACTGCAAAATTTCACTAACTGGCATTTTCTGTAATGACATGAGAAAAATTATTAACAAATAGATATGTAATGAAAAAATTATTATAAGAGATGGAAAACCGGTGGTAAGACTCTTTACATACATTCGATATCCAGCATCTTGAGCCTCCTGAGCACGAATGATAGATAACAAATAGATTTTGCAAGAAATCACAACACGCCAATAAATATAAAAGTATGAACACTCACGAAACTTGCTTAAAAATAAAATATTCGTAACAAATTTTTTTTCCTTCTTTAACTTAATTTTTTTAACACTATGACGATTTTTTTTTTCATATAATTATTAACTACACAAATGTTGAAAGAGCAGCCAACAGCAGCAGTAGCACAGAACGATAAGAGATACTACTAAAATGCGTGAATTACTACTTTTACAATCTTGACTCTGGTCCGCCGTCTGTTGACTGTATTGCTGACTCTGGTCTACTGCCCTTAGACTGTACTGTTGACTCTGGTCTACTCTTCTTGTGCTGTACCGTTGACTCTGGTCCACTGTCGTTTGACTTTAGTGTTGACTCTGGACCACTTTCCTTAAACGATGCTTCTTCCGTATGCTGGACACGACTACTGTCCAATACTCCTTACCTGATACTATACTTCGTATCACTGTATTGCCCATAGTGGCGTTGAACTGAATACTCTAGTACTAATAAGTACTCTTTAAGTAATCCTCTATAATTCCTTTGTACTGAAAAGTACACCTTAATTAAGCAATCGCTAATGTAGTACTAAAAAAAGTACTCTGTAAACCACGTGCTAATCGTATTTAGCCTTATTTAAACCTTACTATGGTTTACTCCTTATTTTATCCTTTAACCTTTATCCTTTAGTTGTTATCCTTATGAGTTCTCAAACTCGACTAAATTTCTCTCCAAAAAATTCCTCCTTTTATACTTTGAAGTTCGCGCCAAAATTCCCGCCAAAATTCCTAAGTTCAATTTTGAACTTTACCTTTGAATTTTGAACTACCGTTACTTTTTAAATCCTGAATGACCGTTATTTTCTTTTGCCTTAAGACTCAAATCTCAACACTCCTCCTCAAAAGATAATAACCTTTCCATTTTGGCGTAACTCCTTAACTTTATAATCCTTTCTCCTGTAAGTGGTTTTGTGAGCATATCTGCAACATTCTCCGATGTTGGGCAATACTCAACCTTAAACTCATTCCTGTCCCTTAAATCCTTTATGAAGTGATACCTCGTGTCTATATGCTTCGTCCGGTTGCTGAACTTTTGGTTTTCTGTCATCTTTATGCAGCTTTGATTGTCTGCATAAACTTTAATCCTTTCTAAGTCAAAACCAAAATCCTTACATAGTCCTTTGATCCACATGATTTCCTGTACTGTTTCGGAAAGCGCAATATACTCTGCTTCTGTAGATGATAATGACACACAGACTTGCTTTCTACATGCCCAGCTGATTGTTCCTCCATTCAGCATCACCACGTATCCACTATTCGACTTTCTGTGAACACGGTTTTCTGCCCAATTAGCATCCGTGTACGCCGTTAGATCCTGTCCTGTTCCTGGCTGACCAAGCTTCAACTTCAAATCCTTTGATCCTTAATGTACCTTATAACTCTTTTGATCTCATTCAGATCATTCCTTGATGGACCTTTAATCTTCTGACTTAATATTGACACACTTGCTGAGATATCAGGTCTCGTGTTTGTTGATAAGTACAACAACATTCCTATCAGCTTCTGATACTCAGTGTTATCCTTTAACATCTCCTTATCGATGACCTTGTCGTAACCTGGATCTAATGGATACTTTGAAATCTTTGCATCCTTTAAACCCGCCTTTTCGACAATTTCCTCTATATATCTTTCTTGTTTGATCATGTAGCAACCATGATCATCCTTCTCCACTTCTATTCCCAAGAAGTGCCTTATTTCTCCTAAGTCCTTTAATACGAATTCCTTATTCATTCTGCAGAAAAGATCTTCCATCATCTTCTCACTATTGCTGGCCATCAAAATGTCATCTACATGAATCAATATATGGTTCATGTACATTCCTTCTATCCTTGAGTACAAACACTGGTCGTTCTTACTCTGTTGATAGCCATTGTCCAACAAGATCCTAGTGATCTCCTTGTTCCACTGTCTTGCCGCCTGTTTCAAACCGTAGAGTCCCTTCTTAAGCTTACACACCTTATTTCCTTCCTCAAATCCTTCCGGCTGCTTCATGTAGATTTCCTCATCTATCTTTCCATTCAGGAACGCCGTCTTCACATCGAAATGCTTTACTTTAAACCCTTTAGCTGAAGCAATTGACAACATTGTTCTGAATGTTGTGGATCTCACCACACTGGAGCAAACACTTCATCGTAGTCGACTCCATACTTCTGTGAGAATCCTTTAGCTACAAGCCTAGCCTTATATCTGGTAATTTCACCTTTATCGTCGCTTCTTAACCTTATAAACCCATTTCGATCCTATAGCCTTTCTGCCTTTCAGCAAATCCACAAACTCCCATGTCTCGTTTTCATGAATTGCCTTTAGCTCCTCCTTCATAGCTTCCATCCATAAAGTCCTTATCCTTAGACTTGACTGCCGCCTTGAAGCTTTCAGGTTCTTTCTCTTCTGCACTCTTGTAGACTATGTAGATCGCCCAATTTACTTGGCAACTGTCAGCATTACTTCTTGCTGATGTTCTCAACAGGACCTCAACTACTGGTGCTGGTTGCTCCTCCTGAATTTCTATTTCTGGTTCCTCCTGAACTTCTACTTCAGCTCCTCCTGAATATCGTCTTCAAAATCCTCAGCATCGAAGAACTCCTCATTAATTCTCCGTCCTGTGTTGACCCTTCTGGTTCATAATAAAATGACTCAGACTGTTTCTTTTCAACCGCTTTATCCTTAATTCTTTCCTTTACAGGCTTCTTAACCTTTTCTTTACCTTCAGGCTCCTTAACTTTTACCTTTCTTGTTCAGAAAACACCACGTCTCTACTGACTGTGACGACGTGATTTCTGTTAACCACTCTGTAACCCTTTGATTCATCATCGTATCCAGTGAGCTTCATCTTTTCAACCCTTTCTGTCAGTTTTCTTCTCTTCTCATCCGGAATCTTTACGTGAACCTCGCAGCCAAATTCATGTAGCTTTCTGTATATCCGGTTTCTTCCCCAAAGAAACAGCTCATATGGTGACGCCTCTTTTGTTCCTATTACTCTATTCCAACACATAATTTGTCGTGTCGACAGCTTCTGCCCAAAAGTTCTTTGGAAGATTCGCTTCCTCAGCATTGTCCTTGCTGCTTCCATTAACGTTCTGTTCTTTCTTTCAGCTACTACCATTTTGCTCTGGTATAGCCTACTGTACACTGATACTTAATTCCTTCTTTCCTTAAATAGTTCTGAAGATGGCTGTTGATGAACTCTTTACTTTTCTGATCAGTTCGCAAGATCTTTGGCTTTCTGTGAAACTGCGTCTTTAACTTCTCAATGTACTCTATAGTCCGCTTTGCAACCTCGTTCTTACCTTTAAGAAACACCACTTCAGTGTATCATAATGTCCGTAAACGTTGCAAAATATCTCGATCTTCCTTAAAGCTGTACCTGCATTGGACCACAGACATCACTGACTATGCAGTCCAATACCTCCTCTGTATCCTTAGCCTGCTTTGGAAATAGCTTCCTTGTCATCTTCCCCTTTAAACAACTTTCGCATGTATCTGTACACTGACATTTCCTTTATGATGAAATCCTTTGAAGCCATACGCCTAATGTCTGGAAGATTGCGATGACCAAAATCATGCCATTCGTGAACATAAACTTCTTTATTCTCCTTTACTTTATAGCATACATCTGCAGGCTGTAGATAATATAAGCCACCATGCCAATTTCCAACGCAAATTGATTCTCTCTTATACCACAAAACACTTGTCATAGTGAATTCTACCTTAAATCCATACCTGAGTGCTTCCTTACAGAAATCGGTTTGTCAATCTAGGAACATATAAAACACTCTGTAAGCTCAACATAGAATTTCTCCCTTTGCCCTTATCATAAACTACGATATTCAAGGAGACCTACTCCTTCAACGTCGACACTGTTTCCATCAGCTGTTTTCACCTGTCCCGTCTTTCTCTTAGCTCAGTGAACATTTCCTTAATATTACAAACATGCTTTGTAGCACCCGAATCAATACACCAATCATAGCTGATGTTGTTCTCAGAAGCTCTCTTTCCAAATTGAGTCTCGCACTCATCACTATTTCCTTATTCCGTACCTCAGGCAGGCCGCTGCTGGACCCATAACCTGTTGAAAACTGTAACACTGCGCCCAATGGAGACTCGCCTCTGTGCTGCACGGAACTCCCTAAGTCTTCCTTATGCCTTATCGCTGCCGTACTGCTGACACCACTTGTGTTCACTGCTGGCTTGTCCGATACTGCTGACAGATCCATCTTCCTTATGCGATGCACTTTCTTTTGACTTTACTGATGACTTTGGTCCTGTTCTTTGGCTGTACTGTTGACTCTGGTCCGCTTTCCTTAAGCGATACTTCTTCCGTATACTGGACATGACCTCTTTGTCGTCTCCCTTAACTGATACTATACTTCGTATCACTGTATTGCCCATAGTGGCGTTGAACTGTATACTCTAGTACTGATAAGTACTCTTTGAGTAATCCTTAATACTGCCTTTGTACTGAAAGGCTACCTTTTAATTAACAATCGCTAATAGTACTTAAAAGTACTCTGTAAACCACATTTTATATTTATTTAGCCTTATTATGGTTATCTTCAGTTTTATCTTTATCCTTTATCTATTTAGTTGTTTCCTTAATGAGTTCTTAAACTCGACTGAATTTTCTCCCAAAATTCCTCCTTTTTATACCGTAAAGTTCGCGCCAAAAATTCCACTTCAAAAATCCTAAGTTCAATTTTGAACTTTACTTTAGTGCAGAACAACCGTTACTTTTTGAATCCTGAATGACCGTTATTTTCTTTTGCCTTAAAACTAAAATCTCAACAATGGCACATACTGAAAATGTAAAAGAGTAAGAGCGCGACCCCACGAAAAAAAGAGAAAGTTTGCTAAGATACTTTTGCCTTGATATGCTTTAGATTTTCTTAAAGGCTTTGGGTATTGAAGCTTTCAATTTCATCTCTTTATTTACAGCAAGTAAGGAATGAAAACATCTTGATGATGAATGTAAGGGAAATTTAAGAAAATTTAAATATTTTGTGTGCCTAAATTCTATAGAGTATAAGTTTAATTAAATTATTTTAGATATTTCAAGTGTTGCATATGGAGATGACTGTTAAATAGGATACATGTTGGAGTTAACGTAAGAATGTGTAGGAATATTAGTAAATTTGTCTTGAACAATAAGTGAACCCACTAGATTCTATCAATGTATTAAGCCTAAACTCACTATCTTGAACTAGGTATCAAATTTAGTCATAGATTCTCTTGCGTTATTCCGTTGGTATACAGATTGAACAACCTGCACTAGAAGTCATGCCGGCCTGTTTATACTATTTTCTAATTGTTTTCCTTTGTGGGGCTTTCAAGACATTGGATAAACCTGAGTATCATAATCAAGTTATTGGGTCACTGGTACATCACCACGTTAGAGTATCCCAAGTGACAAGATCTGAGGGTGTCCTGACAGCAGCAGAAATTTGATACATCGTGCTGTTCAGTAAAATTTTGAAATTTCTTGGACAGTCTGATATAAATTGAATGCTGTAACATTAGTTTCATTGTACGAATATGATGGATATAAGTATTACCATTGACTACGAAAGATTTGGTTCCTCGAAGTCACAGTTTCAATGCTTTCGAGACCGCGACCAAGAGCGAATTATTCTCAAGCTTCGGTCTCGACAAATCTCAAATATGACACTGGAGGAAGTCAAAAGCCTCGGAATTAAGAACCCTTTAATAAACATATTGCTTTCAGTCGCATCAAAATCAACGAGATCAAAAGATGTTAATGAAATTTACACTTTAAAAAATATTTAACATTCGCAACCAAGGCCAATGTCTATATCCATCATGAATTGCTAATAAAAAAAATCCGTCATAAAAAAAAAAATTCATTAGTCCTCTCCAGCCTGCTTAACTCACTCAAAAGTTTAAACACAGACAAAAAATTTCCATATTTATGACAGCAATTTGCTTGTGGATCTCGTCACATTCATTCCCTTATTTTCCAATTTCAACTTTTGCATATTAAGGAGTAGCAGTATGTACCACAGAAACCACGAGCTGCCCTTTAGAATAAACAGAAAGTGAAATAAAAAAAGTGAATATGTAAATATGGGGAAGGAGGAAATGGAAAAAGGGATAGAATAAAAAAATACTTAAAAATCGATTAAGGGTTGAATAAATTTGAATAATGAGTCAATATGAAATCAAAAATGCCTTCTTCTTTAGCCATGACTTCGTACCGTGTAATGGTCTATAAATAAATCGACAGAAGAAAGTTTGCTGCTTTTCAACATTGGCAATTTATTTATGGTGACAAAAGAATTTAATCAACTGAAACTTTCTCTTAAAATATTTTATGGTGATGGTTTTTCCTTCACATTTGATGGTGCTTTTCTGAAAATTAGCTTTTCCTATCCTTTTGGGTTATTATTCGACAAATAATTCTGTAGATTAACCTTTTTTTTTACAGATTGCAAGAGTCGTAAAAGATGTATTGATTTGAATTGGTTGTTGAGACATCATGCCACAATGGAAAATTTAAATCCTTTGTGGTTGGATAAGAAGAACCGCCATAAAGTATGAATGGATGAATAACAATGTGCCATGAGCTTCCGTGCTTAATTTAATGAATGGGCAGTTCAATTTGAACGGGGAGTGTTTTATGGCACAAGGGTTGTTTGGAAGTTATGTCACGCAAAAAATGAAGAAAATGTGGACCTCGATTCCTGATTGTAACGCTTTGTAACAAACAGAGCGAAGTCGACTCGGATTATGTCAGGATCGGAGTCTGACTTTTCTATACAAATCGAATTCGACATCGAGCTCTGTTTAGAAAATCATGAACCAAATTGTGTAATTTGTAGCAAAAATTCGAAATTCTCTCCTTTCCTAAGCGTTATGCAATTTTGAAATTCCCCATGAAAGTTGGAGCCTGGTAATGATGTTTTGAAGGAAATTCTGTAAAATGGACGTCATTTATTAATGATCAACAAAATGCTGATAGGACTAAACTTGACATGCAATATCAAAAAACCATAAAAATAAGTCAAATTTTTGATATTATCCATTAATTACCAATGATGTATATTGCTAGTCACGGGGTAGACATAAACTTTTTGAAGGGATTTAAGGATACTTGTCTCCAAAAACTCCCTGTAAAATTGTAGAATTTGATTCAAAAAGGTTGACCCATTAAACTCTCCTCTTCGTGAATATGCCTCTATTGCCTCTGATGCTCAATGAGCTCTGATGCTCTTACTGTATCCTAGTGAATGAACAAGTTCAATGGTCCTTTTAGATGTTCAAAGAGCTCATAGATGCTTGCATGTTAAGACATGTATCGTATGTCGTTGTGCAGTTTCCACGCAGCTTAACCACGAAGTAATATCACGAAAAATAAAATGTTGTCCACCACTGGATTAGCGAGTAACAAGTCAAGTCACCGTTCACAAGCCTAGACTTTCAATTTGTGAGATTTGAACAACTTCTTCATTTAAGAATAAATAATTCGTTAAAGCACAGCTTGTTTAATTTAGAATTTAAGATAGCTGCATGAGTATCGCATGTTTCATTGAGTACTTCAAGCATTGAAACACGTACTTTCTTGCTAACTTTACATGGTCTGTGAAAACAAAACGTTAGTAACTTCGAATTTTCCATCATTGAGGCCTGCATTGGCTTTTGCAGTCAAACCTCCTCTACCTTCTCAAA
>NW_027226174.1:0-19779 GCF_022539635.2 Chironomus tepperi | reverse complement strand
AAGGTTGAATCTGACCAACTTAAATCTGAATATGATGACATTGTGTACAACTTCCTAGTTGGTGGAAGAGGTAATGTCACTTAAAATTATGTCAGAACTACCAAGCAACATGTGTCATTTTAGGTATCCTATTTGAAGGACGTGGATGGGACATAATTGGTCAATCAACACTTTTACCAAATGCAGGCATATCAGTCATCGTTCTTGGTGATTATCGATACTTTCCACCAGCAGCAGAAGTTGAATTGTCATTAAAGCGACTCTTTGATGATGGATTAATGTTAGGGAAACTGACAGAAGACTACAAAGTCTTTGGACGAAGTGATTTTGGACAACCTGGACCAGGTGCTTATTTAATGGATCAAATTAGACTATGGCCTAGATATGGAAATAAAACTACGACTTAGCAATTAATTTAATGTGTTTTATTGTGGTTATATTGAGATTATGTATACTAGATGCACACAGAGGCGCACACAGAGTATGCGCACACCAGAGGCGCATACTAGAGGCGCACACTAATGGCGCATACTATAGGCGTACACTAAATGCGCACACTAATGGCGCACACTAACGGCGCACACTAATGGCGCTCATTAGAGGCGCACACTAGATGCGCACATTATTGGCGCACACTAGATGCGCACAGTAGAGGCGCACACTAATGGCGCACACTAACTACGCACACTAGAGTCACCTAAGTCAACCTTATTGATGACCCCTGAATGTCGTCCACACATCAACAACAAGACGAATAATGAAAAAATATAAAATTTCAACAATTGAGAGCATTGAAATGCCAGCAAAAAGTCCCAAAAGTCCACCGACATACGAAACAACATCCGAGAATGTAAATTATTGATATCGTCGGAATAAAATTGCATCTTCAGTGTTGACACGTAAATTAATTGAAATTTCATCCAATTGTGTTGAAAATTTATGAAAATATTTAATGTGATAAGTAAATGAGTCACATGTTGGTAGGCAGGAACAAGCAGCAGATGATGGAATGTCATTAAACAGGAAGTCCCTTTTTGCGTCCATAATGCATGACATTTTGTGATAATTATCGACATTTAATAGGCAATAATCAGTTGCTAATGCTGGACTATAAAGGCTGTCTATGCAGCCACACTGCTTAATTGTATAGGCTGACAGGCACTCAGCAACACAATTTGTCATTGAATATTTTTTAAAAAATTTCAACTTTTTTTCACCATCAAAATAACATTCACGATCTTGTGGCTTTAATGCCTTCAGACTCGAATCAGTTCTGGTGATTTCAGGCACAACTTGAATGTCCATCGTAACTCCATAATTTATGTATGCAGGCCTACCACTTGCTATTAACCTCGGTGACTCATCATTACTGTGGACAATCAATCTTATTGAATTACATTCATCGTCTATGCCTGATTGTTCCTTGATTCTCATACTCAGCACGGCATTGCTGCCTTTACGAATTGACAAATTTTTAATGAATTTTGTGGAATTTTGAAATGTTTTTGTTGTTATGTTCTTGGAATATTGTGATTCTGGAATAGATCTGGATGATATGAGGGTTGATTAGAGTTGAGGAATTGAAGGCAGTGCTGGACAACCTGTGTGACACGGTACACAACAGACACTGTATCACAGGCCCTCGGTCTCGGATCTTCGTTTTCGGAATCAGAAATCCTTAGTGCCGTGACACAAAAAAAGGTTGTCCACCACTGAATTACAGAATCAACTTACGGCTCAGAATTAAATAGTTCATCAAAATCCAACATATTAAAGGTATACGCCATATCATAGTATGTTGGAATTTCAGCAAAAATAGGTTGATATTGTCCATTAATCATGAATTCTTGTTCTTGAAACCATTTTAGACGTGATAAATTCTTAAGGACATCCAAGTTGTGGTTCATCACATTAATGACTTTTAGTGAATCACGGAAGTAAATGTTTGTGTCAATTTGACATGCTGCTTTGTCTGGAAATGAGAATGATTCAATGTAATGGTGTAGAGCAGTGCTGTCCAAACTGTTTTAAGTCATGGCACACACTGATGATAAGCCACAGTTTAGACAGCACTAATATATTGTGTAATTTGGGGCCCGGGAGCGACCAAGAGTTGGCGACTCCAGTAGAGTCAGGTCCAATTGTGTCCAGATTCAACTGGAGTCAGTTTTTGGAGTCCATTTGGAGCCTTACTCCCGGAGTCCTGACAACGCTGCATCGAACGACCATAAATCTTGTCTAATTCATGATAACACTTACTTGCTACTGCAAACTCCCTGTTACAATATAAGAAATAAGGATCAAGGTTCAGACAATATCATAAAAATCACGATTTCTGCGACACTTACTTGAGTGCATCTTCTGGAATTTCAATTCCACTGTCGAAAATTTCTTGAAGTTTTTCATGTAAATTATAAAGTGTGCCATGGTTACTGAAATTCATTATTTGTGGTGGAATAATTGTTATGCATGGAAAATTGATCTGGAAATGGCAATTTAAGTCAAAAATCAAATGAACTGTTAAGGGGCTGTTCACATGTGACGTAACGCAGGACCACCACCTCCACCCGATCCTTATTGACTATTTCCGAATGTTTCCGACTTTTGCCGACTGCCTCCGACTTTTGCCGAATGCTTCCGACTTTTGCCGACCCTTCCCGAATTTTCCCGACTTTTGCCGACTTCTTCCGAATTTTGCCGACTGCTTCCGAATTTTGCCGACTGCTTCCGACTTTTTCCCACTTCTTCTAACTTTTGCCGACTGCTTCCGACTGTTGCCGACTGCTTCCGACTTTTGCCGACTGCTTCCGACTTCTGCCGATTTTTGCCGAATACTTCCGACTGCTTCCGACTTTTCCCGACAGCTTCCGACTTTTGCCGCCTGTTTTCGACTTTTGCCGATTGCTTCCGACTTTTGCCGATTGCTTCCGACTTTTGCCGACTGCTTCTGACTTTTACCGACTGCTTCCGATTTTTGCCAACTGCTTCCGACTTTTCCCGACTGCTTCCGTCTTTTGCCGAATGCTTCCGACTTTTGCCGACTGCTTCCGACTTTTCCCGACTGCTTCCGACTTTTAACGACTTTTGCCGACTGCTTCCGACTGCTACCGACTATTGACGGCTGCTTCCGACTTTTTCGTCCCCGTAAGGAAGCTGAGATTTGCAACTCATAGTTGGAAGAGGATGAAGAGGAAATAAGGTTTAGGAGGAAGAAGGGGACTAGAGCGTTACGTTACATTTTCAATATCCTTAAAGTTGTCATCATAAGCAACAACACGACCATGTGGAATTTTTTGTCTTGTTTCTGAAATCATTAATAAGCAGATAAATCCAGACATTCCAATGATGAATATCCAAATGGACCTAGAACAACAGGAACTGAATTATTAAGGAGCTATAAGCCTTAAACTGACTTCAGACCTTTGAACCATACTTCCATCAACAATGAACAATAATCCATGAATTGATGACTCTTTGAAGTATTTTATCAAATAATTATTGAATTTTGTTGATTTATGGACCACATCATTGACTATTGGAACTACTCTAGTTGATGATCGGACCAGAAAGTCATCAAAAAGTCGTGCTGTAAACCAGTAAATGGCTTCAACAATTGACATCACAGAAATGCCAGCAAAAAGTCCCAAAAGTCCACCAAAATATGAGAAAAAGTCGAGCATGTCAAACTGCTGCTTACGGATCATTGGATTGTACCTGATTTGACTGTACTTGACATCCACAATTATATTCTCAGATACGTCAACAGCACTAAAATTTAATTTGAATTATTTCAGTCAAAAATCAGAAAAAAAACCGTTAAAAACTTCACATTTTCTTAAAATGAACTCCTTTTTCAGCATGCTGATAGTCATACTTGACATAATTGCATGGCTGTAGACATCCACATGACGACTGTTGAGCTTCAAAATCATTTTTGACATTTTCTGTGCAATTTTTCTCATTTGCCGAACAAATTCGCGTTGTTGAATTTCTAATCATGAAGAATTCGACTTAATTGCATCGACTGATCATAAAATCAGTCAGACATTCTTGGATGCAGTTGGCTTTTGTGTATTTTTTGAAGAATTTCAACTTACGCTCCTTGTCAAGGTAGCAATTGCGGCTGGAAAAAGGAAAATTAAAGGAATTATTGAGGGATAAGTTCAGTTTTTAAGGGATAAGTTCAGTTTTTGGGATAAGTTCAGTTTTAAAGGATAAGTTCAGTTTTAAAGGATAAGTTCAGTTTTGAGGATAAGTTCAGTTTTAAAGGATAAGTTCAGTTTTGAAGATAAGTTCAGTTTCACATAACTTACTCAACAGGATCATAATCAGCAATTGAGTCATCAATCATCATAATTTGTGGTAAAATAACAATTTCCGATTCTCGATGAGTATTTAAGAAAATGTGCTTGGAACTGCTCGACGGCAGTTCAAATGGATCATGAAAGTATACATGATGTCCACTAAGATTCCTAACAATATCATCATCTGCCAACATTACGAATGTATTGATGTACAGTCCATAATTCCATGCAGTCTCATTTCTTGGAATTTCAGGTATTTGAATGACTTTTTCCAGGCCAGCTTTAGGGCATGTCTCAAAAATTTGATAATTAAAGTAATTTGATGATAAATTGATGTTCAGCATGTCATGTGGCAATGCAATGTTGAATGACAAGCAAAGTCCATGACTTGTTATAACTTCCGATATATATTCATGCATTTCGTACCGAAACTCACAACACATTGCTGACTTTTGTCTAAATAATTCTTTGTCAAATTCATTGATGATGTCCAGGAACTCATCATCTGGGAAACTTAGGTTATGTTTGTCAAATACACCAAGATTGAGGAATGTGTCGACGACTTGAAGTCTCTTTATGCTGAAATTAAGTTTGAATTTTCTTTAAATTTTGGTCCAATTCGAAGTGGCTTTTATTTCCTGCGACACACCTTGGTGGTAAGCCTCGGCCGAAATA
This sequence comes from Chironomus tepperi, assembly GCF_022539635.2. Classification (NCBI taxonomy): domain Eukaryota; kingdom Metazoa; phylum Arthropoda; class Insecta; order Diptera; family Chironomidae; genus Chironomus; species Chironomus tepperi. Next base: position 14,800 of record NW_027226174.1, on the reverse strand, counting down.
GCGCACAACATGTGAATCATGGCATTTCAATCACATATCAATGTGTCATGACACTCAAATTGCCAACCACTGTTCTGGTTCAAAAATCAAGTATCTAATCTAGCGTTGTCTCAACTGTGTGCAAATGACATGAGTCGCAAACCCTGTTTCTTGCGACATGTCACAGTAGCATTCCGTATGTCGCGTATCCCATGTCACATATTCCATATCACATCCTGCATTTTCTATGTCACATGTCGTATGTTGCATTTCACAAGTCGCATGTTGCATGTCACATGATGTACGCCACATGTCACAAGTTGCATGTTGCGTGTCGCATGTCGTGGCCTACAACCAAGCTTTGTGTTATGCCACAAAAAGTTTTAACAACACTAGTTCTAACGCTAAAAACTGCAGATATGTTTAATACCTACATTTTCGACCCTAAACCATTAATATCAACTTCACCAGCATTAATTCCCTCTAAAATCTCTTTGTATGTCATGTTCAGCCTCTGTTCATCAACTGTCTCTGCTAAAAACTCATCATCTTCATAGTAATATTTTTCACCATTGTGCTTTTCAAAGCGAAAAAATTTTCTTGGTTGATTTTCATATGAATTTCTGATCGGTAAGTAAGGTATGAATTCAGGACATAAAGTAAATACTGGAAAGTGAATCTGAAATAAAAGTTATGAGAAATTGTCATTTTGATTCCCCTCCCAATTTTTTTTCATTTTTCCCGACTCTTGTCCCCTCTTTAAGATTCTTCCGACTTCTTCCGATCCTTCCGATTCTTCCCGACACTTCCCGAATCTTTCCGATCCCTTCCGATCCATCCCGACTACTTCCGACTGCTCCCGACTACACCCGACTTCTCTCGACTCCTTCCGACTCTTCCCGACTCCTCCCGAATTCTCCCAATTCTTCAATTCACCTCAGAAACAGGCACTGACGTGTCTGATAAGTAAGCAACAATTGGAAAACTTTTCATTTTAATCCACAATTGAATGATTAGAGTTAATGTGCAGATTATTGACGATGTTAAAGTTATTGACCAGAAAATTCTACAAAATCTTGAGGTTATTTTGTGAATTGTTGGAACTAAAAGTTGGGAAATTTACCTTTCAATGATGTGAAAATGCTTGGAAATGTATACAAGTCCATGAATTGATGAAGTTTTTAAATATTTTTGAATTTCAAGCTTCATTTTTTGATCAATTTTGTGTCTAAATTGAGTTAAAATGCACAATAATTTCACATTTCACATTTATTTGACAAATTCGTGTCCAAAATCTTGATTATTTAACAACATTTAAATTGCATGACTTAATATTGAAGGTTATGTGACTGACTTGATTACCCCACAATACCCTACGTCCGCACATCAACAACAACATCATCTGAAATTTTAAATGTCAATAAAATTTAATTGAAAAACTTTTTCAAATTTAGTTTAAATTTTCATTTATTTTGATGAGCAATTGCTATAGCAATAGAAGCTTGCAATTATTTTTTTTTTAACAATATTTTGTCAAATTATTTATCAACTTAAACAAGTTTTGCATGATTAAGGTCCAAATGTTGAGTGTAATTCCTAGTTTATTCCTCTTTTGTGTTCAAAAATGGTGCAATTGATGCTGAAATTTAATTAAAAAGTGGAAAAGTTTTAATTTTCTCACAAAAATTTGGTGCGCAATTATGCGCAGATATGCGCATGTTTTCAAAAATACACAGATGTACACACATTATGATACTTAAGCAAATGCTCACATAATTGGGAATTTTAGCACATAACTGCGCAATAATGCGCAAAACTGCGCATGTATTTTAAACAGAATAATTCTCAAAATTATTCAAAAATATTCTCACCTAAATCCTCACAATCAGGAATAACTTTTCCCTTAAACTTAACACATGATTCAGCACACAATTGACCCTCAAAGAATCCACCAAACATTTTCTTACATTGTGCGCAATTCTTCAAGCAAATTCCAACAATATCATATCCACCAAACAAATCTAAACTTGGATATGGTCCAGCTGATGAATTATCAATAAGAAATGCAGCAGCAATGATGAATGTGATGAGAATAAGCAACTTTGGTGATGACATGCTGGATTTTTATGTTGTGGATGTCTTGATGAAAGTTGATTGAAGGATGTATGAAATGGAACTGATGAATTGTCAATGAATTTTTTGGATATTTATACTAGAAAAAATGTTGCTTTTAATTTGGATAAAAAGCATTGCAAATATTGATTGAAAATCCATTTTATATCTGAGTTAATTTGATAATGAAACGCATTAGAGGACACTGTTGGATGTTTGAGGATGTACTTGCTGTGACTGATGGAATTGATGAATAAATGTGAATAAAATTGCAATTTTTCTTTAAATTTTCATATTTAAAATTTAAAAAAAAATCGATAAAATTTGATGATAAACAGCACACATGACCTTCAGACAATAAAGGCTAAAACTGACCACGTGTTAAATAAATAGCCAGAAATATTAAGTTTCTAATATTACGTCCATAACAATGACATTGAGAATATTTCATATCTTAAAATAGAATCGGCTGACTTTCCATTTGTAGGCGGTATTTGTGTAGTTTGATGCACAATATGCAGGTGCGTGTTCAGGAAGGAAGATGGAGGGATAGAGGGGTCAATTGATAGAGGAATTTAGTGTCAAAAGCTTCAAATGTTTCGAATCGAGCTGGGAGTTTTTCTTGGAAAAAATGAAGTACTGCTAGCTGTAGAACAATGTTCCCAAATTGAAGAAGGGGTTGGGGGTGAAATCCAGCAATTGTCCCAAAACTACAGCACATTTTGAGCAACTTGATTGAAGAAGTCTCCTCTACGGAGCATTTACAGCTCGACTAAAACTCTGTTATTAACACAAAATGGAAGTCGAGTACTTTTGGCAGCCATACGGACGTCATACAGAAGTTGGTTACATTTGGATCTATTGTCTATCTAGGATCATTAATTAGACACATGTAAGACGATTATTTGGTGATTTTATGGCCTGCATTGGCATAGCAAGTCGTCTGCCTTAATCACATAGCTAAGAATCCCAATGTAAAGCGTACCGAACTGGATTTAACAACGACGACAACAGCCAAAAGGAAAACGGATAGTTTGCAATAGACAGCAAGCGCAAGAGCCAACTATAGGCATCATCGGAGGAAGGCAATGGATCACAACTGATTTGTACGTCCATTGAAATGTGTTTTCTTGTCTAAATTCTGTAATCTAACCTGATTAATTCCATTGCGTGACATACTTTCATGTTTTCAAATAATTCAGGAAGTAAGGGGTCATTTACCTATTATGTAACACACTCAGAAGGGATAGCCGGGAAATTCCAGGAAATTCGTGGATGGGGTCATATTTCGTTGAACCTCAAATAATAATAAGAGGGTTACAGGAGGGATATTTGTCAAAAAGTCAATTTTACTCGTTACATTATAAGCGTACAGTCCCCAAAATTGTAAAAAGTAACTTCCACATTTTTGAGAATCATTTTGTGTAAATCATCCAAAATATGAAGCTGGACATAAAAAAATATTTAAAAAATTCAACAATTCATGGACTAGCTTACATCCCTAAAGAGTTTAAATTATTTTGGATAATTTCAATGATTTTGTCAGCAATTTGCACTTTAATATTAATTATTAAACTTGTGATTAAAGTTAAAGCACTTCCAGTTGTAATTTATTTATCAGACACGCCTATATCAATATCTGAGGTGAGTAATGTGCTGTAAATGGTCATGTTAGGGATATGCTTGGTACCAGAGTTGAGAGGACTTCAATCCAGATTCGATTGGACACCAATCAGACTCCAAAGTCCAAAATGGACTAGATTCCCAACTCCACTTGATATTATGATTGTTCATTCCTCAGATCCTCTTTCCAGCCGTGACATTATGTCCTGATTTCTTAGCATATATACCAAAACATCAAAGACGCTTTTACAGAAGGGATTCATATTATCGATATGAGAAGCATAAAATACGAAAATATTATTATGAACGCAAAGAGTACTTGATGGAGACTGTGGATGAACGTAGACTTAAGTTAAGTTATGTTGAGATTTTGGACAGGATTGAAAGTCGAGTAATTGATGTCCATGACCTTGGATTGAAGCTGTAAGTGGATTTGGAGACGTTTTGAGGAAGGGGCGTGGCCAAAAAACCGTTATTTTTTAAATTTTTTGAACAAAATATTTGAAAATTAAAAAACCGTTACAAAAAATGGTTTTTCAATCCTAGGAGGCTCCGCTCCTGATTTTGAGGTTAGAATTTTGACATTAAATTTAATTCCAGCCTTAAACGTCTTCAAGTGATCGACTTAATAGCCAATCGTGGAGTTTTTAGTAAACTCAACTATTCAGTTCCAACAGATGACTTTTTGGACGTGATTAATGAATTTCAAAAGGATTTTTCGGATGAAGCTGCCATGGCCTTTGAATGGATGGAGGATCTAAAGCAATATTATACAGAAATTTTAACACCTTATGGCTTATGCTACACATTTAATTTTCCATATCCAGATGACTTACTTCATCTTAACAGCACATCCAAGGATTTTGAGTATGAATTTTATATCCCATTTATGAGGGGCGGCATACCTTACTTACCGGACATATTACCACGACGGATATCAACTGAAATGTATGGATTAGATGTGGCTATAATGCGACTAAAAAAAATTAATCAAAAATCAAGAATTGAATCAGATTTGGATGGAGTTATGGTGCTGATACATGATCCATATGAACTTCCATCGCAGCATTCTAAGAAAATTTTAATAAATAATCATTTTATCATTGACTTGAAGATACATCCACAGCTGAATTCTATTGATGAGTCTATGATGTATTTTAAGTCGGGACAGTAAGTTAAACCTGAACATGTCCTTCAATATTGAACTTATCGTTCATAACTGAACTTATCCTCATAACTGAACTTATTCTTTAAAAATGAACTTATCCTCCAAAATACTGAACTTAATCTTCAAACTGAACTTATCATCCAAACTGAACTTGTCCTTCAAAAACTGAACGTATCCTTCAAAAACTAAACATATCCCTCAAAATTGAATTTAACCTCCAAAACTGAACTTATCTTCATAACTGAACTTATCATTCAAAACTGAACTTATCCCTCAATACTGAACTTGTCCTTCAAAACTGAACTTATCCTTCAATAACTGAACTTATTCTTTAAAAACTGAACTTATCTCTCAATAATTCCTTCATTTTTCCCTTATTCCAGTCGCAATTGCTACCTTGACACCGAGCGGAAGTTGAAATTCTTCAAAAAATACACAAAAGCCAACTGCATCCAAGAATGTCTGACTGATTTTATGATCAGTCGATGCAATTGCGTCGAATTCTTCATGATTAGAAATTCAACAACGCGAATTTGTTCGGCAAATGAGAAAAATTGCACAGAAAATGTTAAAAATGATTTTGAAGCTCAGCAGTCGTCTTGTGGATGTTTACAGCCATGCAATTATGTCAAGTATGAGTATGAAATTATGGAAAAAGGATTCGCAAGGTTCGTAGGATGGAATTGATGAATTTAAATGATTTTAAGTCAAATTTCCAATCAGATCGTCAGGAGATGCAGCAAAAGTCAGCATAGGATTTAAAGACAGCACATTTGGGAATCTCGTCCGTAAACGTCAATTCAATGAACTTGACTTTATGTCTTATGTCGGTGGACTTTTGGGACTTTTTGCTGGATTTTCAGTTCTTTCATTTGCTGAAATTTTCTATTTTTTCATCATTCGTGTCGTGTCGCGGAACTGCGTGCTGTCATCGACCCGTGTTGTTCCATTTGAGGCTGAATCCGTTAAAAAATGTCAAATTATACGAAATTTTTTGGAACAGACATCAATTCATGGATTAAGGTACATGCTCAAGTCTAAATTAATTGATAGAATTTTTTGGATGTCTGCCTTTACATTGGCCATGATTGGATGCCTTTTTATGATATCTGAGACACGTGATAAGGTGCCAGAAAGTCGAATTATTGGCTTTGATGATGACTTTAAGGCTATTGATGATGTAAGTTCTGATTTTGGTCTCATTTTTGGACATTCAAATTTTATTCTATTTTTAAGATTCCAGCACCGGCATTCACATTTGTTCCTGAATTTCCAATGCTTAATGACAAAGATTATATTATGCTGTATTTTGACTATTACTTAAGAGACATATTAGCCAAGTTTATGGCAAAAGATGAGGATGGGATTTTAAGGTACGAAATAACCTGAAAAAATCCAAAATTCTAACCTCAAAAAATCCAAAATTCTAACCTCAAAAATTGAAATTCTAACCTCAAAAGTGGAAATTCTAACCTCAAAAATTCCAAAATTCTAACCTAAAAATCCAAAATTCTAACCTCAAAAGTAGAAATTCTAACCTCAAAAGTGGAAGTTTTAACCTAAAAAAGTCCAAAATTCTAACCTCAAAATTCTAAAATTCTAACCTCAAAAATCCAAATTTTTAACCTCAAAATCCAGAAATGTAACAAAAGAGAGATTCTGTTGGTCTTCCTACCTCTACCAGCCATTCTTAAATGATTCCTTTGATCTGCGTCCATATGTGTATGATGTCCTCCAGAATGCATCCAGACGAGAATGGTTCCAACAACAAATGTCATCATGGAATGGACAGTTAATGCCAATATTTGCTGAAATTCGAACAGATCGTGGAATGGGATTCAGTTTTAACTTGGCGGATGCTGATGATGTGCTGGATATAAGGTCCAGCAATGAATTGAAATATTTCAAAAATTTAACAACTCGAGGAACTGGAATTGCTCAAAAGTCCATCAAAAATGTCAAATTATCGAAACAAAATCGTGGATTTTTGGAACTTAACCTCAAAAAGCCACCAAATGATGATCGTGCATGCTTATCACCTGCTGTACTTGTTCATCATCCAGACATACTGCCTACATTTGTGGACCGGGACAGCTTTAAACTCATCAATTATGGAATGGAACTGGACATTGAAGTTGTGCCTGAAATCATCAAAACTGATCAAAATTTGAAATTTTTACATCCAGACATCCGCGAATGTTACTTTGAGGACGAAAGGAAGCTTAAGTACTTTAAAAAATATTCACATGCTAATTGTGTGACTGAATGCCTGACTAATCTGACCCAAAAATATTGCAACTGTCATTACATATATCAGCCATATTATATCCAAAATATATGCCTTAATTCCATCCGTTCATGCTTAAAAGAGAACATGCAAAGCATCTACACATCCGAATCATGTTCCTGCCTGCCAACATGTGACTCAGTTACTTATCACATTAAATATTTTCATAAATTTTCAACACAATTGGATGAAATTTCAATAAATTTACGTGTCAACACTGAAGATGCAATTTTATTCCGACGATATCAGCAATTTACATTCTCGGATGTTGTTTCGTATGTCGGTGGACTTTTGGGACTTTTTGCTGGCATTTCAATGCTCTCAATTGTTGAAATTTTCTATTTTTTCATTATTCGTCTTGTTGTTGATGTGTGGACGACATTGAGGGGTCATCTATATGGTTGACTAGTGTGCGCCATTATTGTGCGCTTCTAGTGTGCGCATCTAGTGCGCGCCATTAGTATGCGCCATTATTGTGCTCCTATATCGCGCGCCTCTGATTTGCGCATTTAGTGTGCGCCTAATCAGTCACATAACCTTCAATATAAAGTCATGCAATTTAAATTTTGTTAAATAATCAAGATTTTGGACACGATTGACTAATAAATATGAAATTATTGCGCATTTTAACTCAATTTAGACACAAAATTCATCAAAAAATGAAGCAAAACATTTTCAAGTTCATAAACATCAACAAATCCACGTGGTTGATGATATGATGCTCAACAGGTTGTTGAGAGCACCAAAATCATCATCATCAACCACCCACCCATCATCAACTCCTGAGAGCTTTTTCTCTCATTTTTAAGTTTACTCTCAATTTATTCAGAAACTTTCACAGAACATCACGTGCAAAAAAAAGGAGGAAAAAAGGAATCGATTTTTCCTTTCATGAATCGTCTTTCATGCAACTGTTCAATGCCAACTGTGGTGTAAAGAAAAAAAAATCGGAAAAAAAACTTTAGGTAAATTGAGGCCTTTTTATGATTTAAAATTTATGATGTAAATCTTGAATGACTTTTGCTGTCGAGGCTTGGATTTATTGATCATTTAAAGCAGAGTTGGTAGGACTGGCAATTTGGAGGCGCCTCCAATGGAGTCCAGACTTTTTTGGACTTTTGGAGTCCGGAGTCCCAAAATCATGCCAACTCTGACCTCTAAAGCAGGGGTGGACAACCTTTTATTTTTTGCGGAACAGCTTGGTTCCGCCAAGCCGGAACACCTTGGTTCCACCAAGCCGGAACACCAAGCCTTACGTTCGTCCAAAACTGCACACAGCATACGGTTAATGGTATTTCCAATAAATTTTACCGACAAACTAATTGGCCGCGAAACGCAGGTTGTCCGCCACTGATATAAAGTGACCTTATTGCCTTAGATCTGCTTAATTTAAAATATTTCTATAAACCAGTTTTAGTGGATCAATGATTGAATGGTTTAGTCTTTTTGTATATAATTAATGCAAAATCCAACAATAATCAGGGATTGAGACTCCGCATAAGATTTTTATATTTTAAACATGATCTTATCTTATGAAGCAGAAACGCGGCCTTCTTTCCTACATTCAGTAATGTCATAAAAATAACAGTTCTGATTCCAATATAAACTGTTGGTCTACTGAATACAGAAGTTTGCCTTAATCTCATTTGCTTAGTAATTATTAGCCATGAATCAAAAGTTCCTAATGGAGCTCTGGATCTCAATGATGTGAATAACTAAAGCAGTGTGTGGCCGTTTCATATTCGAGTTTTTGGACATTAAATTGTCGGAAAATTCGAACAAATGAACTCAACTTATTTCAAAATACAAATTTCCGCTACGAAGAAAATTAAAAATAACGGTCAAAAAAATTTGAATATAAAATATTTTTTTGAAAAAAAAAAAATTAAAGGTTGTCTTTGAGAAAGCTGAACTTTGAGCTAAAGTTGTCTGGACACTTTAATTTCTTGCCACACGCAGCATACGGTTCATACCATTTTCAACAATTTTTGACCAGACACTTAGGAGCCGTGGCACATAAGTGGCCCACCACTGCTATAGAAATAGAGAATTTTCACTAAGGACCGGTTTCTACATCCTACCAGGTTAAATCTTACTTACCCTACTCTTTGATACACAGAAGATTGAGGACAGAGTTGGTAGGACTCCAATGTGGAGCCACCTCCAGTGGAGTCCGAACTCCAAAGAGTCCTGCCAACTCTGATTGAGAAAACCGAAATCTGAATCCGAAGCTCCACATCCACGGAGTGCATTCTGGATATTTCACACCATCCAAACTCGTGCGGTTCTAAAAGAATTGGCAAGTTGTGAGTGTTAGGCCTAATGAGGCTTGGGGAGACTTCAGGAGGCCTGAAGAGAGTTGAAAAGACCTGGGGAGGCTTATCGATGTCAGGGGAGACCTAAAGAGACCTAAGGAGACCTGGATAGGCCTGAGGTGGTCTGGGATGACTTGTGGGGGCCAGGGGTGGCTTTGAGAGAATTAAGAAGGCCTGCAGAGGTCTGGAGAGGCCTAAAGAGGCCTGGCAAATGGCAATTGGAAGTGAGGTCAGGCTTTTGACAGACGAAAGTCAACGATAGGGCCAGTTTTAGGCGTCATCTGAGGGTGACCATTAATTGCAGTTGATATGTACGTCCATCGAAGTAAGTAAGGCCTGGTGAGCCTACATCAATACAATGCGACAAAATGTGAAAGCATCAAGTAAGTCCACCAACCCCAACCTTCACCATCGCCAACCAATCCAAACTGCAAAAAAATCACAACACATCACAGTAAATAAACAAGTTCCAATGTTTTGAGAGCAGCAACAGAGAGCCTTAAAATCCAAAATCAGTCCAGAAAGAGAACAAAAAAAAAATTGAGTAAATGTAGAGCAACCTTGGCACATTTTCAAGCATGAATTTAAATATCCACAATAAACATAGGAAATTCCTTGAAGAAAAATCGTCACACAAAATGCTGTGCTGTGTGTGTGTGTTGTGGCATCGACTGCAATCTGTGTGTATCACATCCACAAATCCTCTCTCACACAGGCAGGCAGCAACTGAGCGAGACTCAGTTTCATTTCAACATTTTCACAGTTCGGATCGTTGCGTACGGACGGACCATAAAAAAAAAACGGAACCGAGAAAATTTTAGGAAATTTTTTTTAATTTTATTTCTTAATTGTTGTTGTTGTTGCTGACTGTTCCTGACTGTTCCTGACTATATCTGTCTCTCGTCTCAACTCTGTAGCTGCCTGTTCCTGAACATCCTTAAAAATTATGATTTTAATACAGAAATTTTTCTTCATTTTCTCATTGGAGACGGGCGGACGGATCACAAGCTGGTACTGTTCCGTACTTAATATTGCATACATAACCGTACTCATGATGGTACTGAATAGCTTTGATGTGCTGAATGAAAAAATGACGGGATTTGAAAAATTTCAAATACTTATGGTTGCAACTTGTGTTAATTTTTTTATATATTATATATTTGGATCGATGGTGCTGACTGTTGGTGTACTTGAGGTGAGTTAGTGGATGTGCTGCACTGGCACTGGCACTGGCCTTCTTGTGCCTTACGTAATTTTTTTCACGTTCGCGTCACTTTTTCACGTCTTTTTTTCATCCTCATCTTCTTGATTTATACTTTTTGGATTTGTGGTGGGGTTCGGAGAAAAATGAGCAAAATTTTTGGATATTTTGTGGTGCATAGTGGTGTGCAACGTACGACTATTGACAAATTTGAGGTCAAATGTGTACAAAGTGGTGTGCAACGTACGACTATTGACAAATTTTAGATTGAATATGTACAAAGTGGTGTGCAACGTACGACTATTGACCAATTATAGATTAAATGTGTACAAAGTGGTGTGCAACGTACGACTATTGACAAATTTGAGGTCAAATGTGTACAAAGTGGTGTGCAACGTACGACTATTGACAAATTTTAGATTGAATGTGTTCAAAGTGGTGTGCAACGTACGACTATTGACAAATTTCAACTTAAGTGTGTCTAAAGTGGTGTGCAACGTACGACTATTGACAAATTTAAGATTAAATGTGTACAAAGTGGTGTGCTACGTACGACTATTGACAAATTTCAACTTAAGTGTGTCTAAAGTGGTGTGCAACGTACGACTATTGACAAATTAATCTTAAATGTGTACAAAGTGGTGTGCAACGTACTACTATTGACTAATTATAGATCAAATGTGTTCAAAATGGTGTGAAACGTACGACTTTTGACTAATTTCAAATCACTTGTGTACAAAGTGGTGCAAAATCAACGATTTTGGACTAAAACATGCACCCATGTCCCATCATTTTCCGAACCCCACCTAACCCCATCGGGGGTAATAAAATCATTTTCATGAATAATGTGCGAGACATATAATAGACGTATAGCACAAAATGATATGAATTGATTGCCTTACTTTGCATGTTTACTGCCATCAACAACCGACTATGTATCAAAGTAGAGCTAGGAGTGGGGGGGAGGAAGGAATGAGGATACGGAAAATGATAAATGACAAATTGTGAATAGAATAGAAAAATGGGAATATTGGAACTGACAACAACAAAAAATGAGACATAAAGGAAAATGAAAATTATTGGGGTGGAAATTTAAGAATATTTTGACAGAATTTGCGGATATTGGAATCATGCTGATAAGGAAATGGATGATTTAGTGATAATCATGTTGATTATTGAGTTATTGATGGATTTTGAGGTTCAGGTGCCTTCACACTAGAATTTTTGAGGTTCAGGTGCCTTCACAATGAAATTTTGTGGTTCAGGTGCCTTCACACTAAAATTTTTAAGGTTAAGGTGCCTTCACAATGGAATTTTTGAGGTTCAGGTGCCTTCACACTAGAATTTTTGAGGCCTTCACATTAGAATTATTGAGGTTCAGGTACCTTCACAATAGAATTTTTGAGGTTCAGGTGCCTTCACATTGGAATTTTTGAGGTTCAGGTGCCTTCACATTGGAATTTTTGAGGTTCAGGTGCCTTCACACTAGAGTTTTTTGAGGTTCAGGTGCATTCACAATTAAATTTTGAGGTTCAGGTGCCTTCACACTAAAATTTTTGAGGTTCAGGTGCCTTCACATTAGAATTTTTGAGGTTCAGTTGCCTTCACACTAGAATTTTTGAGGTTCAGGTGCCTTCACACTAGAGTTTTTTGAGATTCAGGTGCCTTCACACTAGGATTTTTGAGGTTCAGGTGTCTTCACACTTGAATTTTAAGATTCAGGTGCCTTCACACTAAAATTTTGTGGTTCAGGTGCCTTCACATTAGAGATTAAATATTCAGGTGCCTTCACACTATAGTTAATCCAACCAAAATTCATCAATTTATTCAGTATAAGCATAAAACAGCAAGTTTGCCGCATGATTTCCTCACACCACACCGCATCATCCGTCCATTCACCCAACCCCCCATCCACAATCCCATTCAGTTCATTCAGCTTTCGTCACATCCTCTCAAAAAATTGTTCATTTTTTCTCTCTTTTTTCTTCTTAGCGCAACCACAAAATAGTCAAGCAATTCCTAATATTTCATGCAGCAATGACAGTGTCCATCTTCTTTGGGGGTCTGTTCTTCGCATTCCAGTACAGTTCACCAAATAAGGAGCATCATCATCATCATATGAAGCCGGAGAAGCAAATGATGAACATTGAAGGACATGAGATGAGTTTGGATCTTGAGCCTGAAAAGAAGGAAGCAAATTGGCTACTTTTGTTGCTCACAACATTGGACTTCTTTATACGAGCCTACATGACCGTCTGCGTATATTCAATTTATATTAAATTTAAAAGTGAACGAATTGAAAGTGAATTTATGAATGAGTCAGATAAGCAACGATTATCGTATGGTAGTGGAACTGGATCAATGGATAAAATGACTGATAATTGCTCTGTTATTAACGAACGATAAGGAATTGTGTCAATGAAATGAAATGAAAAACATGAAATTGTAATTATTTTTGTTATTATTGTGTGATATACTTTAAAAATGTTGGAATTGCTGAGATTGGGGTTGGACTTTTTAGAACTGTGCATGTGTTATAGGCTAGTGTAGTGTATGTTAAGTATCGAGACATACAATTGAAGATCGAAGAGATTCAAGAAAATCGAATTAGATCTCAAAAGACCGACTAAGGACGAATAAGACCGAAGAAGACCGAAGACAAACGAAGACAAACGAGGAAAAACCGAAGACAAACCGAAGACAGACAAAGATAGACGAAGACAACCGAAGAAAACCGAAGAGAACCGAAGGCAACCGAAGACGACCGAAGACAGATGAAGCCAACCGAAGACGATCGAAGACGACGAAAAGATCGAAGAAAACCGAATAAGGCCGAATTAAGACCGAAGACCGAAAAGGACCAAACAAAAACCGATAAGCGAAGAGACTGAAGACAAACGAAAATAAAAGAAAACGATCGAAGACGACTGAAGAAAACCGAATAAAGTTGAAAAAGACCGCAGAGACTAAAGACGAACGAACACGAACGAAGACAATTGAAGAGACCGAAGACAAACAAAGACAAACGAAAACAGCAAGACCAAAGAGACTGAAGAGACTGAAGAGACTGAATAAGACCGAAGTAGACCTAAAAGAGACCGAAGAGCAAAGAAAGATTGAAGACCGAAGAATGAGACTCAAGACCAAAGAAGAAAAAGACCGAAGACCGAAGACCAAAGAGACAGAAGACCCAATAGACCAAAGATAAAGAAAAGATCAAAGTAATCGAAGTGATCGAAGAACACCGAAGAGCAAAGACGAACTTAGACGAATGAACCCGATTGAACCCGAACGCAAACGAACAAAGACGAACGAAAACGAATGACGACGACCGAAGACCGAAGAAACGACAAACAACCGAAGTTAACCGAAGAGACAGAAGAGAGAGAGAAAATAACCGAAGAAGATTGAAAACGAACGAAGACCGATTAATGACCGAAGGTCGAAAAGACCGAAGACAGATCGCAAAAAACCGTAAACGAACGATGACCGAAGACCAACGACGAACGAAGAATAACGAAGACTAACAAAGACAAGAAGACCAAAGACCAAAGTTGACCAAAGACCGAAGAAGAACGAAGACAAACGAAGATGACCAAAGACGACCGAAGAAGAACGAAGACGCCCGAAGACGACCGAAGACAAACGAAGATGACCGAAGACAAACGAAGACGAACGAAGACAAACGAAGAGTCCGAGAATATCAAAACATGCCTAAAAGGTCAGCCCCAATTTAAGATTTTACTGCATTTTCTATGCAACATTTTATTTTTAAACTTTTTTATATATTTTCAATGTTGCTCTCATTTTGTTTCTCTCGGAAAAAGCTCATGCGCGGAAACTTTTCCTTCTATTTCCTTATCTATTTATTTTTCAGCTTTTTGACATTTTTGTAAACTTTCTCAAACAACAGAGAAAGCTTACTAATAATTACGTGGCAATAATCATATAAAAAGTCCATTTTTTTTGATATTTTTATATTAAATATTAATGATGAAGCGCGAAGGTGGAATCCAGAAATGGATGATTAATGAACAGCAAATGAGTGACGTCATAAATTATTATTCTGTGGATTTTTTTTTCATTTTTGTTTTAATGTGGAAAATTTTGTTTTG
>NW_027226173.1:0-19950 GCF_022539635.2 Chironomus tepperi | reverse complement strand
TAATCGTACCTGCAAATTAATTCTTAAATATTTTAAGGAATAGTAAATGATTCGATGGAATTCTTGTTTTTTAGATTTTAGTCCTAATTGGTGCACGAGACTTGAATTGATCAATGCGTTTCGTCATTATTTTTGTCTATTGATTATTGTAACATTTCGTAATTTAACCTTGAACTGTTTGAGTATTGAGAATATGAATTGTTAAGATGAATGCTAATGAACTTATTTCAAACTTTGAAGCACCATAAAAAAGGAATAAATTCCTTTGTAAATCTGAAAAATACACAGAAAGATGAATTTAGTCAATGAATCAAAACATTGGATAAAAAAGCCCAAAGACGCAAAAAATTCCTAATCCTGTCCAATTCTCAACTTATTTAAATATAAAAATTGTATACAATACCATCACAAATGCTTGCAAATTCAATTCCATCAATCCACACTGTATTGTTATTTTTTGCTGTGCCTGAAGCATAATCATTAATACTGTCTTTTGCATTACCAATGGTAATTCAATCCATGAAAGTTTCATAACTTCGTTCAAAAATTTGTTGCACTGAACTTCATAAATGGTACCCAATAGACATGGTGCGAATATTTGAAATAAATCAACCATCAGAATCGGATATCCAGGTAGAAAATGGATATCAATCGAGCATGTAAAGAGTGTTACTGTTGTCTGAAATGACATGCTTAGTATTTCAACAAAATAATATGATGAAAAGATTTTGTTGAAAAAATTTAGAAATTCAATTACTTTAACATGTTCCTGAATTATTTCTGTAAACTTTTCATTAATTTTCGTCTGATCTTGAACTTCTGATGTGATTAGTACATTCAGCTGATTAAGTAAAACACAAAGTGATTCATACTTTCCCAATGCAATTATAATAATGAATACAGTCATGTTTAAAGTCGTGAGCAATGCAATAATTGTTATGTAGATTTGCAATGTATGGTGCAGAAAATTCAGAGAATATCCAATATTTGTATCTGGATTAATTGCTGGCAAAATAAATCCAAAATGTAAAATTCTTTCGCTTACAAAACCATACACAATAGCTGGATAGATTAATATACATATTGCACAAATCATGAATAACATTGATAATCCAAATACGACATGACAGGAGATTATTAAACATTTTTTAACCTTATCTGATGACTCTTTGCATTTCATATCCACAACAAATTCTTCAGCAGTTGAAAATATTTTTAGTAAATTCTTTCGTTGCATAATAAACGTGTAGAGCTTCATTCCACCTTGAACTCCATTTCCTAATGTAACTAAGCAAAACATATCGCGAATAAAGTTATCGCGGAATAAATATACATCATAGATGTTGATCGGGATATACGTCACAAAATCCAATATTAAAATCATTAGAAGAATGTTTATATATTTGAAATCAGCTGACAATATACCACATCCAATCATACCAGATATGCGATCAATAAATTGAACAACATTTCCAAATATCTCACGATTACTTGACTGCTCTGAGATCTTGAATAATTTCGACACAATCGAAAGCATTTTATTGGATGATTTGATTGTTTATTAGGTCTGCACTATTTGACGAGCACATCGGAACTGCAAGCCATAATGAAATTGATTAAAATTTTCAAACTGATAGTAATTAAAGCAATCATTACCTGTAAATTAGTTCTTAAATATTTTAAGGAATAGTAAATGATTCGACGGAATTCTCTTTTTCAGATTTCAACCCTTAATAATTGTTGCACGAGACTTAAAATGAACATTGCACTTCGACATTATTTTTGACGTAGAATGTAATATCTTGTAATTAAACCTTGAACTGCTTGAATATTGAGAACATGAATTGTTAAGATGAATACTAATGAACTTATTTCAAACTTTGAAGCACCATTAAAAAGGAATAAATTCCTTTATAAATCTGAAAAATAAACAGAAATATGAATTTAGTCAAGGAATCAAAACATTAAAAGCATTAGGATTAGGAGATTCAAAATAACCCAAGTCGAGTCGAGTTGACTCGAAATTCACTTAATTCGTGTCCAATTAACATTCTTAACTTAACTAAATACAAAAATTGTATACAATACCATCACAAATGCCTGTAAGTTCAATTCCATCAATCCACACTGGATTGTTATCTTTCGCTGTGCCTGAAGCATAATAATTAATACTGTCTTTTGCATTACCAATGGTAATTCAATCCATGAAAGTTTCATAACTTCGTTCAAAAATTTGTTGCATTGAACTTCATAAATGGTACCCAATAGACATGGTGCGAATATTTGAAATAAATCAACCATCAGAATAGGATATCCAGGTAGAAAATGAATATCGATCGAGCATGTAAAGAGTGTTACTGTTGTCTGGAATGATATGCTTAATGTTTCAACAAAATAATATGATGAGAAGATTTTGTTGAAAAATTTTAGAAATTCAATTATTTTAACATGTTCCTGAATTATTTCTGTAAACTTTTCATTAATTTTCTTCCGATCTTGAACCTTTGATGTGATCAGTACATTCAGCTGATTAAGTAAAACACACAATGATTCATACTTTCCAATGCAATTATAATAATGAATACAGTCATGTTTAAAGTCGTAAGCAATGCAATAACTGTTATGTAGATTTGCAATGTATGGTGCAGAAAATTCAGAGAATATCCAATAGTCGTCTCTGGATCAAGTATTGGCAATATAAATCCAAAGTGCAAAATTCTCTCGCCTACAAAACCATACACAACAGCTGGATAGATTAATACACATATCGCACAAATCAAAAATAAAATCGATAATCCAAATACGACATGACAGGAAATTATTAAACATTTTTTGAACTTATCCGAAGACTCTTTGCATTTCATATCCACAACAAACTCTTCAGCAGTTGAAAATATTTTTAGTAAATTCTTTCGTTGCATAATAAACGTGTAAAGCTTCATTCCACCTTGAAATCCATTTCCTAACGTAACCAAGCAAAACATATCGCGAATAAAGTCATCGCGGAATAAATATACATCATAGATGTTGATCGGGATATACGTCACAAAATCCAATATTAAAATCAATAGCAAAATGTTTGCATATTTGAAATCAGCTGACAGTAAACCACATCCAATCATACCAGATATGCGATCAATAAATTCAACAGCATTTCCGAATATCTCACGATTACTTGACTGTTCTGTGATTTTGAATAATTTCGACACAATCGAAAGCATCATAATTTTTAGAATATTTCAAAAGCTTTTAGAACTTTTTCAATTCAAAGTCCGTGTTTTTCGATGAATGTACTGCAACTGAATTGAATGAATTTGATGGAAAAATGCAATTGAAAGTAATTAACATAAAATAATTGAACTTAAATCACTGAATTTATGAATATTTAACATGGAATTCAATCTTGACAGCCTATAGCTTATGTAATAGCTCACCTAATCGGTTTAGTATCGAATAGATATCGCTTCAAATATGGTGAACTCCCGAGAACGAGTTTAATAATATGAGTCTCAAAATTCAATCTGCAGCAGTTTTTCCAACTTAAAATAAAACTTTTGATGTACCTAAATTTGATATTATTTTAATGACATCCAAAAAATTATAATTGCTTGAATGGAACCCGAATCGATAGTGTCTGTTGTCTGACATTCTAATCACTAAACAGGCAAAGAGACTGCTTTTAGGTACCGTAGTGATCTTTCTGTACCATGAAAGCTCGCTCTTTGCCTGTTTGTTAGAATTCCTACATTTACAAGTTATAAAAGTGATTTCAACAACTGTATATTGACATAGTTTTCATTTTAAGCTTCTCCACTCGAGCATTCATGTCGTATCAACAACAAAAAATCGATTTTTATCTAAAAATTCAATTCACAAAACAAAAAAAGAATTTCAATTTCAAGTTTTCCACTTCATTCTTAATTTGTATACATACACAACTCACCCTTTACATATTTGTGCTTGTGAATTGATTTAAATCGAAATCAATACTCATGCACATTCGAGAGAAAGAAAAAAAGGTCGTTTTGACTGTTTTGCTTTTCAATTTTAATCCTGATGATGTTGAAGATATGTTTGTTATATTCCTATCTGCATATCATTAACTCTGAAAAAAACTGCCAACTTCAAAGGGAATTTTTATTGCTTTTTTTCCCCACTAAGTATATACAAAGGGGAGTCAACCTAAATATTTTTTTGCTTATTTGGTTGAATGTATTCAATTATGAAAATTTTCTTTTTGATTACGGATATCAATTGAGTATCAAAGAACTTCCTATGTTGAATTTTAGAATTTATTTGATGGAGAGAATTATTGAAAGGTTTCTGGTTCCTGAGGCTAAATTAATAATTATTTGGGTCTTTAAATGAGATGTTCCCTAACAGACAAAGAACATACTTGCGAGAGCTTGCTCATCTTATACTATAGATACATACTAGATGAGCATGCTCGAGAGCGATGCACACACCTTTCACTGTTCTTGAGAGTATGCTAAAGGTTATGCTGTCATACTATTGTATAAGAAATAAGGTTGATTCCGAAAGTGCTTTTATGCTTTAAGTCTTATCGCAAAGATCAGAGGTTCAAGACTCAACATGATGAGGCATTGTTCACTTAAACTTACCTACTTACTTCATTGACCATACAAATCCACAGTGATCCATCGCTTCCATTAGTGGACGTCTTAAACTGGCTCTATCGATGGTTATCGATGTGCTAAAATGGAAGGAGTCCATGCAGGCTATATCAACAGCCTCCTTTCAAGAATTTTCACTTATTCGTACGGTACATGAAGCTTTCAATCATTTTACAGGCAGGAAAATCATCAGATAAGTGGTCTAGACCTCGCTTTAAACTATATCTTTGACACATTTCGCTGACTCCTTCTCAACCCATCCACAGCAAATAGCAAATATTCACAACTCAATCAACTTGCAGTTCCAAGAAGCAAAATCATTAATATCTCTCTCACATACCCCACATATATATATTAAGATGAATATAAAGATTGCATTACAATGTATGTTTATGACTGTGGTAGAAAAAAAAAGCAACCCGATCATAAATATACTCCACAAAAGGTCGTCTATGCCACAACCACGACATCACCACAATACAGTAAGCAGGAAAAAATAGTAGTAAAGTTCAATTATGTGTAGATTTTTATGAAGTCAAATACAAAGTTCTGAGGATGACTTTTTTTATTTTTGTGAAGTTGTTGGAGTTTTTTATGCTTAAGGAAATAGGTTTTGACATTAATGGAATAAGGAAATTGAGGTAGGATTGGAAAATTTATGGAATTTTAAGAGATTTTGATGTGAAATTGACATTAAATGCTGATTGGATTTTAAAGTAATTTTGGAATTGAGGAAAATTCATGAAAAAGTCAGTTTTTCCACAATCATTAAGAAGGTATCAATAGAATATCTCCAATAATATTCAAATGCAATAAAAATTTCATGCAAGAATTCCACTTTACCTTTTGTAACTACATACACGAGAGTCTATAACACGTTTAAGGTCGAGCATCATCATCGAAATCTTTTATTGATTTCTTGTTAAGTTTCCTAACGAAACGTGAAAATTGCTATTGATAATTAGAATTTCTTCTATTTATTTCTGTTTGAGCATCATCAATGAAGCATGAAAATGATTAAAATTGTTGTTATAATTGATAAAAATGGAGGCTTTCGACAGAGATTGTATATAAATTGGTATTTTGTAATTGAATTGCGATAGCATGAGGAAGAGCCATTTTCAGGCGACGTTTGGATGTGATTTAAAAGAGGCCATGGATCGCAATTGATCTGTACGATCACTTAAGTCAGTAAAGAAGTGAAAATAGTGGGATGGTCGTAAAAATAAGGAAGTTTTTTGTCAATATTAGAAGTATGAAGTCAAATTCATGTTGTTTGTGTCATTGAGCTTGCATTGAGCTATAAGATCTTGATTTTCAAGTCTCGAGCTATGCAACTCAATGGTAAGATGAGTCTGAGGTCATATTACTGATTTTAAGCCATTAAGAAGACAACATACATCAATTTTTCTAGATATTCCATAAAAAACTACACTAAGTAATTTCGAATTCCCTTAATCATGAATCCAATTTCTTTGCCGACAAGTCGGATATTAAATCTTCTCTTAAAAAGTCCCAATTCACCACAATCCAATGCATTTCCTTTTCCCTTTTGCATGCATTAATTAAAATTCAAATACAATAAAATTTCATGTTTAATTAAATTCTTTCCATTCTGTTCCTTTTCATGATTCTCGAATTTCCACTTTCGAGTGTCTTATAAGGAAGAGAAGCCACAAAAGCATTTGCAATTTTCAAAAACGTGATCATCGGACAGTCTCTTGGCTCAACATAGAATTTTCATTCCATCCACAACATTATTTCGGTTTTCGAGGCACGTTTGAGAAATATGCTATCGATGAATAGTTTTTTTGTTCCTTATTCTTATGTTATGCTGCTCTCTTTATCCTGTCTACATAATTGAACTTCAAATATTTGGTGATTCACCTCAAGCATGAGAATCTACTGATACCTTTTTGAAAGCTTATTTTTATTTTATTTTTTTAAAAAAAATCATAAGAATGTGTGGGAAATGTAGCTTTAATAATGTGTACATGATAAAATTTTGAACCCTCATTTGCCACTTGCATTCTCATAGTCATTATATTTGTGATGATACACCCCATGTTGTGATCGTAAAAACTTGAAAAATTATCGTCACATGAAACGAGCTTTTCGCTACATTTATGGAAATATTTTATATATGTTGTCTTCGTTTAGCGCAGGGGATTAGATGAATAGGATGTGGGGTGACACTTTGTCTTGGTTGATTAGAATTTGCTTATGTTGGAGAATCAGGAGAAAAAAGAGAAGAATCAAAATTCCGAAACACGGAGTTGTTCCTGTTCATCAGATAGGACATGAGGAACCCATAAGATGCATACAAAGTCTGGTTCTAACAAAACTTTTGTATTCTCCCAGCATAACATCAAATATCTTAAGTAAGAGGAAGTAAGCAGAGAAGGATCATAAACACAATGCATGAGTACATTCCTGATCCTATCTAAGAGAGATGCATATAAAGTCTGATCCCAACAATACATCTGCATACCACAAACATAACCTCAAATATCCTTATCAGCACCATCTTCAACCAAAAATTCAGCTTTCAAAAGCTTTTCTTCATCTGATTACTTATTCATACTCTGCATATTATTATGACTACATGTTGTTTAATAATAACATTCATATATCTGATTATGTTGAAATATACTAAAGCTTATTCAAACGTTAATGATATGATTGTACACATGCACCACTCTCGTCTGATTATAATGAGATACAATTTCTGTCTTCCTCACAATTTTTTTTTATTATTTATTTGGAATTTTTAATGAGAATCCTTTTCATGACCTCCTGTTGTTGCACGGTAAGCATGAAATCTGAGTCAATTTTTGCTTTTCTTATCATAATTGTCAGGAGAGAAGGTAGAGACAGGGATGGGATTTTGGATGTTTTATACTAGTGTTTAAAATTTTTAATTTCACTCTTAAGAGCGAAAATCAAAGGAGTCGAATTGAATAAAAAAACTCTTATTTTTATTTTACTCTTGAGCGAAATTGATCAATTTTCCTCACGCTCCTGAGAGCGAAATTTTTATTTCACTCCCAAAAAATTTCACTCTCAGGAGCAGGAGTAAAATTCTGAATTTCGCTCTTAAGAGCAGGAGCGAAATTGAATGCATGGAAAAATATTTTGGCGGTTATTGGCCATTATTGGCAATCATTTGATTGTTTCCGGTGTCCAGAAAGGTTACTTTCTTTTATGTTTGAACCCAAGTTGTCATTTTAAGTATTAGACATGAACTTTTAAGGTCTGGAAGTACTTCCTTTTACCATTTTTCTATGCCAAAA
Organism: Chironomus tepperi; assembly: GCF_022539635.2. Classification (NCBI taxonomy): domain Eukaryota; kingdom Metazoa; phylum Arthropoda; class Insecta; order Diptera; family Chironomidae; genus Chironomus; species Chironomus tepperi. The sequence goes on along the minus strand of NW_027226173.1, from coordinate 12,023 downwards.
TAACAAATTGTTTGAAAATTCTTAAAAAGGAAGACAATAATGATGCAAAAGTTGTGCTATTGCAAAATTTGATCTAAAATCGACCACTTTGTGCATTTAGAAGGGAGGAACTGACTATATCCAGTGCCTGAACTTCCAAAAACTTCATTTTCTTAAATATCGATCCTAATTCCATTTTTGAACTTTTTTGAAAAACATGTGGAACCGACCACTTCCGCTAGTTCCAGCACGAATTTTGATGCTTCTATCCACTTTAGATGATCCATATGACCCAATAGCCCTATAAAATGTTCAATAAGTCAATGATTTCTATGCTTAATATCATTTTTTCTTGAGAATTTCGTTATAAGATATTTCTTCCTGGAATTGCAATGGAAATCATTGACTTATTGAACATTTTATAGGGCTATTGGGTCATATGGATCATCTAAAGTGGATAGAAGCATCAAAATTCGTGCTGGAACTAGCGGAAGTGGTCGGTTCCACATGTTTTTCAAAAAAGTTCAAAAATGGAACTAGGATCGATATTTAAGAAAATGAAGTTTTTGGAAGTTCAGGCACTGGATATAGTCAGTTCCTCCCTTCTAAATGCACAAAGTGGTCGATTTTAGATCAAATTTTGCTATAGCACAACTTTTGCATCATTATTGTCTTCCTTTTTAAGAATTTTCAAACAATTTGTTATTTTGGCATAGAAAAATGGTAAAAGGAAGTACTTCCAGACCTTAAAAGTTCATGTCTAATACTTAAAATGACAACTTGGGTTCAAACATAAAAGAAAGTAACCTTTCTGGACACCGGAAACAATCAAATGATTGCCAATAACGGCCAATAACCGCCAAAATATTTTTCCATGCATTCAATTTCGCTCCTGCTCTTAAGAGCGAAATTCAGAATTTTACTCCTGCTCCTGAGAGTGAAATTTTTTGGGAGTGAAATAAAAAATTTCGCTCTCAGGAGCGTGAGGAAAATTGATCAATTTCGCTCAAGAGTAAAATAAAAATAAGAGTTTTTTTATTCAATTCGACTCCTTTGATTTTCGCTCTTAAGAGTGAAATTAAAAATTTTAAACACTATTTTATAGAGTTTAATGCATGCTACTGACTCTGTTATGGCTATTTAGTTCATGATACATGCTTCTCTGACTACTGACCAATTGAGGGGTACTGCTTAATTTGACCAAATGACGTCCATATTATAAATCCACCAAATTCTTGATTCTCGAATAATAGCTCGAGTACTTGTTCAAATGCATCTAAATATCCAGCTATAACCAACCCTGAACTACCCTCAACAACATTTTCCCCTTTAACATTATTATAATTTAAATAACAGAAACATTTTTCTTTAATCCTCTTATGTTAATACGGTCCGTACGAATAACAAATTGAAATTTTTTTTGCCATGTTGAGTAATAAAAAGCGAAGCAATATAAAGCATGTATTGGCGATAATAGAATTTTTTCGTACTATTTTGATATGCCAATCTATATACTTGATTTATTGCTCGTGCTTTACTTCCATTTGAATTAAATTTCCGTTCTTTGTTTCCTTACTTTATAACTTGACCGAGAAACACACAAGGAGGTGTAGCTTGGACTGAACTGACGTCTTTTAAATGCTTTTATTATTTACTTTACTAGCTTTGCACATAGCTTGAAGTCGACTAAGATTGTGTACGGTAAAGTCTGCTCGAGTCCATATAAAATATGCGTCGACTTCGAGTTCTGGCATTAAAGATCAATTGTGATCCATGAATGATGGCGGCTGAAACTAGCTTCAAGGCTGGGAAATACTTGTCAATTCCTAATACCAAGTTAATTACCGGACTTCGAACATGAAGGTTTATGCAGAACTGAAAGTCTACCATACTTAGGTCGATTCGACTTGGCTCAGCTTCTATGCTTATATCTGTGAATATACAGTTTTAAATAGGACTCGTCCAAAATTCTAGGACTGCAGCCTTGCCTGAACGGTAATATAAAGTAGTGTTTTGTCGAAAGCAGTGATGGTCAACTTGTGCGCCGTCATAATTATTTGGAAAGATCATTAACCGCAGGCCGTGTACGTTTTTAGTTAAGACTTTCAACCCAGGTGTGCTGTGAAAAATAAAAGATTGCACAGTACTGCTTTAGGTCTCCGTAAGGTGTGAGAATGCGGAACATATGCAGTCACGTACTGCACCTAGCCTAACCACACCATGTACCAACCTCACCTTCTCGAGGTGGAGACTGTCAATCCAAGCCACATAGTGGGGCGGAATCAAACGAGGCTCTGGTTTTCTTGGCATGTCTGGATGTCTTAGCTGGCAGCCCCAGCTCCAGAATAGGTTACGTCACGCTTGTAACGTTACTAACCGAAATCATTTTACAACTGAAACGTTAACAAAGAAAAACGAACGGAATAAAACGGCGACGATTTTTAGCTTCAATAAACGGACACGAATTGGAACATGGAACATACGGACATTGTACGATGCACCATCTAAATTGGAAGATCTTGTAAAGGAATTTAAAAAGGTTCGACTTGACGTCTTGGGTATTTGTGAACATAGGTGGGCCGACAAGGGAAAGATTAGTATACCAGGGGGCACAGAACAATTAACGTTTCTGTTTTCAGGAAGGCCACTTTCTGAAAAACGTGAAAGTGGTGTTGGGCTTCTCTTGTCTGCATCTGCTGGGAGAGCACTGATTGATTGGAGTCCCGTCTCCGACAGAATACTTGTTGCGAGATTTCGTACTCGTGCACGAAACGTGAGTATTATTCAGGTTTATTCACCAACCAACATGGCTGATACTTGCAGCAAAGACAACTTTTATGAGTTGTTATCAGCCACACTGAGTAATACCCCACGCGGTGACATTCAAATCTTGATGGGTGATCTAAATGCGAAAGTTGGTTCTGACAATTCTAACCGTGAGTTCGTCATGGGTAGACATGGTATTGGTACTGCAAACGACAATGGTGAACGTTTTGTGGAGCTGTGCACAAGCCATGGCCTTGTTATTGGCGGGACTGTCTTTATTCATAAGGACATACACAAAGTAACGTGGCACTCAAATGACGGAATCACGCAGAATCAAATAGATCATATCTCCATTAGCCACAAATGGAGAGGCTCTCTTATGGATGTACGGGTTTTCCGAGGCGCTGAGGTCCATACCGACCATAAGCTTCTGGTTGCTACATTAAAGATCAGACTTGCTGCAGACAAGCCACGTTTTGCAAATCACACACGTAGAGTAGATCCCTTAAAATTGCAAATTCCTCAGTGTCGGGAAAAGTTCAGGAAGGCATTGGAACAACAGCTTAATATAACAGCTCCTACCGACCCTGAACAGCACTGGGAACACTTAAGGAAGGCTTGCATAAATGCAAGTGAATCTACAATTCCTCTAGCACATGAGAGGAAAAAATGTTACATTTCGGACTCTACATGGAGCATTATTGAACAGAGGAAGCAGGCAAAACAAGCATGTGATGTAGCAAGGTCGCAGCAACAACGTTTAGAGGCTTTAGGGAGATATAATGCATTGGATAGGCAGGTGAAGCATTCAGCTAGGCAAGATCGTCGTACCTGGCTGAATAGTATTGCTGATCAAGCACAGGATGCCGCGAACAAACAACAATCGCGCGAGCTTTACCGTCTTACGAAACGTTTGGCTGGCCAATCTAGACCAGCAGATAAGCCAGTCAAGTCAGTCGACGGAACTCCTTTAACCAATGCTGACCTCCAAATGAATCGATGGACTGAACATTTTAAGTCTGTCCTCAACCCTCCATCAACATCAACACACAGAGACTTTTTAGACAATGTTCAAATTCCCGAACTTACGACTAACATTGACACAACCAGACCTAGTGTTTCTGAGGTTAGAGGAGCTATTGAAAGCATAGGATCTGGAAAAGCTCCAGGCCCTGACGGGATCGCGTGTGATCTTTTTAAGGCTCATCTGGATGTTACAACAGATCACCTTCACAAAATCATTGGGTCCTTTTGGGACTCGGGAACATTCCCAAAAGGTTGGAAGGAAGCTCTTCTTATAAAATTGCCTAAAAAAGGTGACCTCAGTCTGTGTGGAAATTGGAGAGGAATTGCACTCCAAAACTCTATCAACAAGATTACAGCCCGCATCATACTTGATAGGATTTCTCCTATACAAGATGTGTGTTTGCGCAGGGAACAAGCCGGTTTTCGTCGGGGGAAGTCCTGTGTAGACCACATCAACACACTCAGGATCATAATTGAGCAGTATAGAGAGTTTCAAAGCCCTCTTAACTTGCTCTTTGTTGATTTTAAGTCAGCCTTTGATAAGATTGACAGGAGTGTGATGTGGCGGGTCCTAGCAATGTATGGTGTTCCAGACAGCATTATAAATCTTATAAGGCAACTCTATTCAGATGCAAACTTTCGAGTTTTGCATACTGGAATGATAGGCCCTGAATTCGAAGTGAATTCAGGTGTTAAGCAGGGCTGTATTCTCTCTCCCCTTCTTTTCAACATTGTTCTTGACTACGTGATGAGAAAGATCAGTCAGAAGAAAAGAGGTATTCATTGGAATGTCTTCACTCGACTTTCTGATCTGGACTATGCCGATGATATTGTTGGCTTAACAGAGACAATGTCTGATATGGAGAAGTTCCTGTCTGATTTGATAGGATGCGCACATGAAGTTGGCTTAGAGATCAACGTCTCTAAGACCAAATTGATGCGAATTAATCCGCCAGCGCAGACACGAACAGCAGTCAAAATTCTCCATTTGGGAAATGAGGTTGTAGAGGAAGTGGATAAGTTCACTTATCTGGGAAGTGTAATTTCCAAGGACGGTGGTGCGGATGACGACGTACGCAATAGGACTCGACTTGCTAGTGTTGCCTATGGCTCACTAAGACACATTTGGACATCTCCACGACTATCTCGACGACTGAAGCTAAAAATCTTCAATTCAAACGTCAAGTCAGTGTTACTTTATGGATGCGAGACTTGGAAAGTGACTAAATCACTCACTAATCATATTCAAGTTTTCGTCAACAGATGCCTTAGGAAGATTTGTGGCATTCACTATCCAAAAGTCATTAGTAACTCTGAACTGTATAAGATGACAAACCAACAAGTCATCGCTGTCGAGATTGGAAGAAGAAAGTGGGGATGGATCGGTCACACTTTAAGGAAGCACGAAACAGATATTGCGAGACAAGCACTGTTTTGGAACGTTAAAGGCAAAAGGAGTGTTGGCAGAAGGAAAATAACTTGGCGTACAACAGTAGAGAAGGAGGCAGAACAACAACAAAAGAAGTTAGCAGAAGTAGCCGTTATAGCCCGGAACAGAGACCTGTTCAATCACTTTATTAACGCCCTACGATTCACAGTGGATCAATAGGAACCAATCATCATCATCAGTACTGCTTTAAAGCAAAAAAACGCTTCATTCGGAAGTCATGTGCTGCTCTGGTAAGCATAAAGTTTTTACACCTTTTTAGTTGCTTGATAAATATACAAGATTCTTTGTTTTATTTTATGAGACATTTCTAGAGTACTTACATATCAACAATATTTGATTTAAGCGGTTCTCTTAATTTACCCGATAACCAAGTCAGTTCTGTAGTAAGTTACGAGGTAATAATTCTAAAGTTAGTTACCTTTCAATTCAAAAAGTCGGAAGTTAAAATTTATCGCTGCTGACTAAATCCAGGTTTTTTTTTTTCCTTTTGGGACTGCATCCGAATTTTATAATCTCAAAAGAACAAACTTAAAATATAATTTTTAAAGACATGTGCACGTGTCATACTTCCATTATGTCTCAATAAAATTTTATATCAATAAATAATTCATTTGCACCAATCGGTCTCCATGGGTAAACAATACCGGAAGCGATGATGTTAAACGTGAATAAAATCTTAAGTTCATGCTGACGACTTCTCTCAGCTTACCATATGACCACATGTTTCTGTCATTTATTTCCTTTTCTTACCTCCTCTCACTTTTTCACATTTATGTAAGTAAGAATAGTATTTTTGCATGCTACATGATCATTGTAGCAGAAATGCTGATGAATGCAATTTTCATTTTCCTTTCTTTTTATTTTTGTTCTCATTCTCACAACTGACTTTCAGATCATGAACATAAATGATAGTCATGGTAAATGTCTGTCTTTTTAACTCACCCACTCACACTCTTTCGTTCTGGTTGTCCATGTCTGAAAAAAGGTTTTTATTTTTCACATGCACACAGATAAACCAGATCGAGAAGTTAACAAATTGTTGAGACATGTCTGAACTTTTCTTTAATTTGTTTCCGAAAAATAAAACAAAAAAAAAATATTATGCTTCCCCTCATCTGCTTATTGTCTTGTCTACAATGAGAAATGGTAACAGAACAGAACAGATAGAATAATAAAATGTGAGTATTTATTTGAATTGTTCTATTTACTTTCCTTTAAATGATTTTCTATCTTCATTTTTTTGTGCATTTATTTTCATGGAATTGCAGTAATCTGTGATTTGTCTGAGAGCGGATAGAATTTAGCTGTTCTGTGGGTAGAATACAAAGTTTCTTATCTTGTTGATATAAGGTTTTATCGAATTACCTGTTCCTGGAAAATTTCCTACTTCCCCTCATTTTGTTTGCGTCACTAGACTAGTCACGACTGTAACAGTGCATCAAATTACAAGATATTGAATGATGTCTGGTTTATTTTGATTAGTTCTTATTGATCTACTGTAAATTGTAAACGTATTTCTGTCTACAACCTCAGTAATGCGCCTACAACAGTCTAATATCCATCTCAGTTCAGTTTTCCACCAGTTCTCAATTTTCCTTCAAAGTCAATGGAACAGAATAGTTGAGGAAAATACAGCAATAAGAATGTTGATGACTTTAATTTCATCTCATTGTTAATGCTTCAAGCTATTGCATTTCGTAACAATTTCATTTATGAACTGCGGTGTCTTTGTTTTTTATAGACTTAATTCCTCTCCTTTTGTTTATTTTGTTCTTTATTTTTATGGTAAAGTTGAAAGAAATTGGAATTCCATTTCCTTTTAAAATAGAATATTGCTGCTTGAGGGGTTTAATATTAAATTCTTTTCACAGATATGGATGCTATTGTGTTGTTGAGCTTTGTTTATGCTGATTTTGTGAGATATAAAGTATTTATGTTAATTGATTTCTTGTGTAAGTTGTTACACAAACTTATAATTGGAACAAATGTTTGGCACTTATGAAAAGTGGAATAAATTCTGCAGAATTGAACAAGCTTTGTGAATTTAATCAGATATTGGACACACAATTTAGTTAAACTTCGCGAAGAATGAAAAAAATAAATTTCTTGAATTATCTGCTGAAAGGGCAAAAACTATGAATTCGCCGCAATGATTTTGCCTTGATTTAAATTCAAATCTTAAAAATTCGTTATTAAGTTATATCAGAAACACGGAAATATTGAATCAAATACCAATCTATAAATTTTTGTGCATATCAAACTCTTTAGTATTTCTATAGCGGTCTATAGCTTTAACTTTATTCAACGCGTAAGTATTCACAATCATTTCAATAAATCCTCTTTGCTATTCATCACTTCCCATCCAAAGTTTAAATAAAAAACTACAAACAGCAGTGAGAAAATGCAGCAAAAAATACAGAATATTCAGCTCACGTACTCTAACGCATTTCTATGGCTTCGCTTTTATTTTATTCGTTGTCATTTCTCTCGTTTTTTGCACTAAATTAAAAAATTATTCTCGCTTCATTTACTCGCTCATCAGTCAGCATCATGTTAATTAAAGCTTAATTCTTTTATAATTAAAAAAATGTCAACTAAAAAAAAATTAAATTTTACTGTTGGTGTGGAATTAATTATAAAAAATGGCAGCCACACGTGCAAAAAAAGAAGCTTTTTAAGCTGATTTTGCTGATGATGACGATAGCATCAACACCATTCATTTCCTTCTGTTTTCATCACTTCTCATAACATTAAAGTTTATATCATCAAAATAATCTGATAAAAAATTCGACTACCATCCAGGAGATTTGCAAGAAAATTTATAAACAAGATTGAATGTAAATGGCAACAGCCATCCTGTAAGTAGTAAATGACATTTATTTGGTTTACATATTTTATTGGTTAAAAAATGGATTTTTTGTTTTATTTTAATAAGCATAGTTAGTCGAAGTGCCTTGGTGGTGGAAGTCGTTCGATATATAATCATTGCAACACGGATCCAGTGATCATGGGTTCTCGAAACTTGACATGGGAGTTTTTCAAGAAATCAAAATCATTAGTTGAATTTCCAATTCCCTTAGCTAGCTAACTGAGCTGTCTATACTAGAGCTCTCAGATAGGTGCCTTTGGAATGCTACGAAACTATATCATGGTGGCTTCTGTCTTTGTAGGCTTGCCTAATCAAAGACAATCCCTAGACAAAGACAATGCCTAGTCAAAGGCAATAGTTTTCACTTTTGCCTGGGCACTGACGGTAATATGCACTATTGATCCAACCTGCCAGACAAAACTTCTCAATACTAAGCTGCACCAACACCAATCCTCGCACTAAAAGAGGCGCAATGAACAGAAGAATGCGAAAAGGGAATTTTTTTTAAAGGAAAATTTAAGGAAATCGAAATATTTTTCTATCAATTTTATGCAATCTTATCACATACACTGAAAAGAAAAGTTTGTTTTTTTGTGTTACGTTTTAACATTGACACAATAATAAGAAACTCCCCAATGATACATTCTCACTTTTTTTTCAAATTATTTTTCCTTATTTTGTTTGGAAATTTGAAAGACGAAATGAGAAGAAGTGAAAAGCATAATATGTGTCTTTGAGTGAAAAAAATGTTGAAAGGACTCGGGATATTGAGGAATTTAAGCGCATATTTGATCAAAGAAAGCGAAGAAAGTAAAAAAAATAACGGTAATTTATTTTTTGAAAATTAACACTCAAAAAATTTTAAATTTTCAAGGGGCTAAAAACACTTTTTTTGTATGAAAAATTGAAAAATCACTAAATAAAGCATTTACCTATGTTTCTCAGCTATCAAACCAATCGATAAGCCAGTAACTCAATGTTATAGAACTTATGCGTCAAATCCAAGCTTTCTACGATTTCAGGATCTCACGTATGACATAAGATGATATGAAGACAGTGCACCTAACCACAATTTGTGTCGTGAATCACACAAACCGAGTTGAAGTGTCTAGAACAGCAAAAAAGCACTCAAATCCAACTATTCTTGCACTGAGATTGAATCAAGGGCGTTAGAATCGATCGGCCTCGACATTCCTGCTTAAACGTTGCTTGCTCAAAGTGAAAATATAAGCGTAATTTCCTCAAAAATGCGCTTAAAAATTAGCAAGATATCTGTGCATGAAAACATGAAGCACAGAAGCTCTCAAAAGCTTAACGTAAAAAATTGCTCTCGTTCAACATTTTTCTGAATGAAGAGAAAAAAAATCACAGTTATGTGTTTGCCCTTCTTATTCTACAGACAATATTTGCTCTTTTTTATGCACTGTGTCATGAGGACGTTAATGCTTATGTTGCCGACATTATTATGTAGATAGGATGCATAAAAAAAAAGCTTTAATGTCATAAAAATTATTTAAATGGAAGTAAAGAAGGAAAAATAAAGTCGATGTGGAATTTCTTTAATATACAGATCTCTGGACAATGAGCAGGATAATTACATTATTTGTTATGTACTATCCAATAACTCACGTACAAAAATGAATGTTTTAAAAATAAAACCGGATATTTTATTAAATATTTTTCAAATTCCGGTCGTGGATCTTCAATGTAGAGCATTTTCTTGAATTTTTATTGTTAATTCTTATAAAAGTAAGCTATATTTCTCAATGGTTCTAATATAGAAAGCATAATTCCATGATATATAATTTCATATTCAATTGTAGCTAACGGAATTTTTTTTATTTGAATTTTTACCGGAAATTTTTGATTTAAAATTTTTTTTTCATCAAAAATTGCTCACTGAACGTTTTTCTCGACAAACAAATTAACCATTTTGTGATATTATTATTAATTAAATATATTATTGACGCACTTCAGTTAGATCTGATCATTAAGGTAAGTATAATACAAATAATTTTTTAACATTTCATTGAATTTTGTATGAAAAAATGAACATTCAATTTTAAAAAAAGTTAATTAGCTCGATTCTGTTTAATTGCTTAATTTCAGACATTATGAAACCACTAACATCAATGCATGACATCATTATGAAAATTACGGATTTCCAACTTCTAGAAAGAAGAAATCAAGTTAAGATAGCAATGATAAAACCATTGACTTTCACAATGTTTCTCGGCAAAAATGAAACAAAATGGTAAGAATTTTCGTAAAATTAAGACTTAAATAACTCATTTTAATATATTAACTGATAACAGGGCAATCACCAGATTTATTGGTTTGAATTCAATAAATATTGAGCTCAAAAGGATAAGTGCCTGTGATGAAAACTTCAGAGTTCGGATGACATGCATGGTACCTAAAATTATTGACAAACGCAAACAAAAGGAGACTTCTATGCTTTGTGAGCATTTTACAAGTCCTGGAAAAGATCTCCGCTTGTACCCTGAAACTATATACTTAGCACATGACAATTTCATTAAATCCCGTTTATATGTAAATGGTACTCTGAAAATTTATATAAAGGTTTGTATAGATCCGTATGGATGATACACTAGATAGATTATTGTTAAGCTTGTCACATGTAGTCATGATAATATATCTTAATAATTTCAGATCGAACTAACTGAAGGAAAATTTAAAGAAGAGATTTTTTTTAGGGCTACTGAAGCTATAATATCTAAGTATGAAGATCTTTACTATTCCGGAGATTTTAGTGACTTTACAATCATCACCTGCGATAAGAAAAAATTTCCTGTTCATCGATGTATTTTGTCAGTGAATTCGGTCGTCTTAAAAGCCATGTTTCAAACAAAAATGAAGGAAGGTATCAATAATGTTTTGGAACTTGATGACATTCGTGAAGATGTTATGCATAAGATCTTATTATTTATGTATACTCAAGATATCAGTAATTCACTGATCACTGAAAACTTAGAAGGCTTACTTTACGCTGCAGAAAAGTATCAAGTGGAAAGATTAAAGAACTTATGCATTGATAGTTTGTGTGAAAGCTTAACTATTAAAAATTCTGTCCACCATTTCATGATTTCCTGTATGTATAATGCAGATCATCTGAAGCAAATGTGCCTGATGCACTTTCAAGTGTAATTATTTTTTAGCGCATTTTTGAAATTTTTTTCAAAAATGTAGCTTAATAATGCGAAATGTTCGGTCGTTCGGCTGCTTTTAAAAACTTTTTATCTAGACATCGTAGAGAGCTCGGAATGGTTTTAAAATATCAGTTCCATAAAGTTATTGGCGCCCCGGGCATTTAAAAGTTTGAAATCAACGCATAAATACTATAATTAATGAATTTTTGATTTTCATATACAACAACAACAAAAACAACAACACGTTTTCATGTGTTTTTCAGTGTTCTTCAATGTTTTCGATGTTTTTACAGTGTTTACCGAACAATGCTTCTTAATTTTTTTACCGCCATAAGGTTTGAATTTTTAAAATCATAACATTGTGTCATTAAATTTTCAGTAAGGTGACTTTGGAACTTACTGATCTGGTTTTAGGTCTGGACGTGACCACGATTCCGTTGCGGATCTCATTTTTGTGGGTCTAGAAGTGACCATTAATCAATTACTGATCGCTGGGACAAATGTGCTTGTCCTCGATCAATAATGATATAGACTTTTGTACTTTTTTATAAGTCGAATGTCCTTGATTAACTTAAGTTTTAACTTCTTTATCTTACAGACATCATGAAAGCTATACTTTGCATTAAAGATTTATGAATTACATTGAGCACATAACCATCGATAAATATATTGAAAATTACACAGAAAATGTTAAAGTCGATAAAGTTAGAATGAGAATTGCTTAATATCAATGTAATGTAGTTCTTTTCCTCTTTTCTTTGTA
>NW_027226172.1:0-19516 GCF_022539635.2 Chironomus tepperi | reverse complement strand
ACAAGGGAAAAGGCAACCAAGAGCTCCAAAAGCTACTTGGCCCAGAACAGTAATGAAGAATAATGTCAGCTCTACGTACGGACAAAGACTTTGTACAAACTAGGTGACAAGATCCAGCAACAGAATCAGATGGAAAGCCATCTGTTGTAACCTAAGCTCCACATAGGCAAGTAATTCACTATTCTCTTACCTTGTGCATTCGATTCAATGAGATTAATCTTTCCAGGCTGCTTCAATGTCTGACTTTTTGGCCTCACTGCTGGCAGTATCTTCTTCCCAAATGTATTTGGACTAATTCGCAGTCTACCGGTTGTAAATGCGTGTGCATTCATGCTCTTCCATACATCATCCTTCATATGGTCATCTATCCAACCTATTTATAGATAATAATAATCATATTTAGTTCGTGTTCAGACATGTCATCGACAAAATATTCAGTTCATAAGAATTCATTGGGTGGATATATATAAAATAAGAGATGTGATAAAAGCAAGAGACAAAGAAAGAAAAAAAAATTAGCAGAAAGTTAACAAAAACCTGAATCATATGTATTCAATGATTCTTTAGATCCGCTTGCATCGGCAGCTTGCGAGTAAGAGACAAATTTAATTTAATAAATTAGTAAATGAATTTATGGAACGATTCAATTACTTTTTCCATTCTTACAGTTTATTTCTTCAAGACTAGATTGTGAATGTGAGACTGCTGCATTCTCCTTTAATTGTCTTAAAATTGATGATGGCGTTAAAAGATGATGATGATCTGGCGGTGCTGGTTCTGGTGGTGATGGATACATTTGAAAACCTTTAATATTTTTATTATTTTTAAAAAAAATTCACAACTTTTCAAAAGGAAAAATTGATCATCTTACTTTTTCCCAACATCCTATTTCTGTCATCTTTATCAGCATCACTGTTATTCTCTTCATAGAAATACATATTACTATAAGCTTGTCTTTCGTCTGGAACATTTCCGTATTTAACACTCTCTTCCATACCGTCTAATGAATTTACAGATCTATGACTCATTTTATCAAAATGTCTATATGATCCATTTAATAAATAACTTTCATATCTAGGTGGTGGTTGTGGTGCATTTTGATGATGATGCATTGAATGCTCCATTGTACCTTCACCAGAATCAATTGTAAGTGGCTCTTCCATGTGAAAAGCGTGCTCTATTTCTGGCTTCTTATCCCAAACCTCTTTCAAGAATGGAGCAAATGATGCAACTAAGTTATGGAATGGAAAATTATGAGTGGAATTAATTTATGGAAATAGAGAAATGAAACTCATTTGCTTACATTTAAAGCCATTTTCCTCATCACCAGCTGTTACAAAATGTGCTCTTAATTTATCAGCAAGATTATTTCCTTCCGTAATGAGCATTTGTGTTAATTCATTGTTAAAGAATGATGAAGCACCACCAGGATCGGTAATTGAGACAATTTGCATTGGTAAATTAGGAATATTAATTGAAAATGCATTAAGTGTCGCAAGTGATGCTTTACGTTTCGTTGAAAATAACAATATAAATCCATGTACAAGTTCATCACGAAATGCATTAGCTCCATGATACGATGATAATATTACTTCCACACGTCTCTTTTGATCACCCAAGAATAATTCAAATGTTATATTACGTTCACCATTTGCCATACAGGCTGTTTCATTTGTCATTGATGTCAAGACATTTTCAATTGAAAATGGATCACCACAGAACATACACATTATTATTCTTATATCGGGTACTTCTGATGGAAAGACATCCTTATATTTGAGATCTTCAAATGGCATTATTTCAATGACACTATTCAATACATTATTGATAAATTTGTGCTGATATTGTGGTGAAATGGCTGTATAATAATCATTGGCATCTAAGAGAATACAATGGAGTTTTTCGCATAATTGTTGTGCTTCCTTTCGCGTTTCACTTATTTCACTTAAATCTATTTTACCGCTACTATCAATTTCATTTAATAATATTAAATGAATATTACTCATATTCTCCTTAAAATCAGTATTTTCAGCGAGTAATTTATCGACAATATCATATACATATTGGAATGTTGTTTTATTGTAGAAGCAACAGATGAGACCTAATAAACCATGTTGAGTTGATAAAAAAAGAAAAAAAAAAAAAAACATAAAATACGTGATGACAATTTTAATAAAAATAAAGAAAATTCAATCAAATTTCATTTTAATATGATCATGACAAGAAACAAAACGAAAATAAAAGGAAGGATGAGGAAGGAACACATATTTAAAGCATTTCAATGGTCGTTGTCATAGCTATGAATTGTAATAAAATTATTAAAATGATATTAAATTGAAACAAAATTCCATAAAAATAAATTAATATGTGTTCAGTTATTAATGGGATCAGTGTGGGATTAACGCATGTTCTTGCTTCTTTTGATCCTTTACATAAAAGGGTTGAAAAGATTTATATTAAATGTCTTTTTAATATACACATATCTAGAAAATCAGACTTCAATTTTAAGCCGGCATTAAGCATGCTATACAAGATTCCAAGGTCAAATATCAGTTTTTTGACTATAGCAACAATATTAATTGAATACATCCCTGCTAGACATCCAATAAAAACCCAAAATAAATAGATTCCAAGGTCAAAATGAATTTTGTAGCTGAAGCGACCATATTAATTGAATATTTCCTCCAATTCAACCCTGCTAGGCAGCCTAGACATCCAATACAACATCCAATAGACCCTGCGAGACATCCAAGACACCCCTGCTAGACATCCAATACACCCCTGCTAGACATCCAATACACCCCTGCTAGGCATCCAATACAACCCTGACTAGACATCCAATTCAACCCCTGACTAGACATCCAATTTAACCCTGCTACACTCTGACATCATCAATATCCCCAAAATAAATAACAATTTAATGACATAACTCACCTTTTCCTTGCAAATCATACGCAAATGAATCGTTATCACGATTTATTGTTTCAATTGACAATCCATAAGTATTACCATCGAATATATACTCTCCATTATCATTGCAATTAAGATGAATTTTACTGATGAGATCATTTGCAACATAATCGAGACCAATAACGACAAGATTCAATTGTAATTGTCCATCTTTGTGCGGCGTTCTTGATGGCAGTATTTCATTTGATGTGACAATTCTCTCAACTAACGAATCAATGCAATTTGGAAATGCTGGACAATGTTCACGTATTGGACAATGCACAAAACCGAGATGTTGAAATAACATTAATTTCCTATCTTGATCTAATCGATCTAAAATTTTATAACGGAAATCCTCTTGTAATACATCCGTGATATCTTTAATGTCATTTTGTGTAATCGTTCCTGACGGTTCCAATGTCTTAAAATGATAAAATAAGTCTGCATTTTCTAATAAAAGTTCTTGAAAATTATGTTTGGCTGTTTCAATAATTTCACGTTGATGATTATCATAAATTTGCTGACAATCGTGCTCTGATAATGCTTCAAAGCATTCCCTTCCGAGAAAGAAAACGCGAACTTCTGACAATTGCTTTCCAGGCGTGACATAGTTAGTCTCCTCCAATAATTTCTTAAATTGCTTCTTCCATCTAAAGGAAAAAAAACAAAAAAAAAAAAAGAGAAAAATTTCGAATGATGTATGAAGAAGGAACGAAAACCATCAAGTTAATGTAAAGATAAAAATAAAATTTGAAAATATGGAAAAGTGAACAAATTAAATTTTCACCTTTTTGGCATCCTAACAGTGTGATAAGGCAGTTTTGAGGAGGAACATTAAAAGAATTTGTCCTTTAATCGATAAATATAAATTAATAATAATTAATCAATACTTACTCTAATCTCTTCTGTTCTTGTTGGAGTTTATTTAAATGATTTTTAAAGACTGTCTCGGCTTCAGCTGTATCAACAACATCAAATGGTATTCGATTCTCTTCTTCCATATCACTAAAATCACTGAGATCCATCCATGAGACATTTTGTTGTGTACTATCGAAGAAATACTGATCAAAATCAATGTGATTTCTTAAATACACTTGAATCTTATCCCAATCAAGATTTGGATCGATATTAAGTGAATTCAAATCAGGTATAATGTCATGTAGGACTGAAATGAATGCATCTAAATATCTTTGTAGTTTCTTATTTTGATAGTCTTCTCTCAATTTCTTTAAATGTCTCCTAAAAATCCTTAGGCCTGCATCATTTCCAAACAATTCAATAAACTCTTGCCATTCCTTATGTTGAGCTAATTTCTTCGAAGATGTTGTCCATATGGCTCGATGGTCTGTTATTTGTTGTCGTATTAATCTTGTAACATATTCCGTACTAGCATCGAGTAGTTCCTTTCTATGTCTAGCTGCTTCCATATATGAGACAATTTTCGAACGATTTTTGGCCTTATCGATCATTTGAGCGAGAATAATAAATCCTAAATCAACATTAATAGCTTCGTGTGCAGATGTTTCAACCAAAGCAACTTGTCCTTTGTACTCTTTACGCTGAATTATTTTCTCAGCTTCTCTAACATATGATTCATTTGCATCATCATTTTTGGTTGTTACAAGAACAATTGGTTTCTTATTTTTCATTAAATTATTAATAACATTAATAATAAAATCAGCTTGCTTCTCAACAGGACGATTTGGTACAGAACTAACGTCAAATACGACAATGTAACCATCGATAAGGAAGCGACCATCAGGCAAGACAATTTGTTCATATTCATGCTCAATACCGAGTTGACTTTTACAAATATACATTAACTTTTCCGCCGAATTGACACGAATTGCAGCACATCTCTTAAAGTATGGCTCCATTTTTCCGACTTTAAATGGCTGAAATGTAGCATCGTCAACAAATTCTGTTTGTTCGATGACTTGAAATGAATAATCAACACCTTCTTCGGATGTTTTACGCACTTCACCCCAATACAGAAAATGATCGTTATTGACAACACGACCGCTAAAATCCGACTGAAAAGATATAATAATATAAAAACAACAATAAGCGATAAAGATACAGAGACTGCATTTTCAAATCACATACAAAAAAGGATTAGAAGGTATTAGTTCCTATGGTTTCTTATACCACAAACATACTCCATACTAGTCATTCATACAAAAAAATAAAAACTTAAAGACAACACTTACCTGACTTAAAACCGATATATGATCAATATTATAGTCATCGGTCAATGGACGTACAAAACGATTACACAAACATGACTTTCCAACTCCAGAATTACCCTTATCTATAATTGTAAATGATTACAAATGGAAGTTGATTATTAGCAATTTTTCCAACATTTTATGCAGAAATTCTGTAATATGATTTTTTATTTTCAATATAATATGCACAAACCTTTTTCAACACCACTTAATCCCACAACAGCGACATTGATTTGCTTCATGCTTGGTGCTTATTTTTAATTGAAAAAAATCCTTTCAATAGATTGTGTTGATACTAGATGAAGGTGATGAAGAAAATAATAGTAATAATAATGAAAATTCTTTAGAGAAATCCAAGTTGGGGAAATGTATGAGCAGAGCTATATGATATGTTTGTGCATGCATGTTAAAACAAATAAGTAGCGAGGCTGAATTAAATTGAAATTGAGCCTATTAAATGACCTTATCTTGACAATTGCAATGCAAAAAATGTTTTATCCACTTGTGGGTGGATGATTTTTATATCAAAAATGTTCAGACGTTGCGGGTAGTCACTTTAAAAGAAGTGGAAATAGCATTCTTTTATGAAAATACTTCTATCGTATCTGTATATTCAAATACATCTTGATTTATTACACAATTGAACTCTAAATGTTCGCAATTCTTTTCTGTCTTCCTTTACTCTTCTATCAAAAAAAAAAATTATATGATTGTGTATATATGATACAGTTTTGGGAATGGAGTGGTTCACGGGCGAGACATAGATTTTTTTGAGAGAAAAAATACATACAGAACCGTCCTAATATCAAATTATATTTTTTGATGATCACATAAAATATAATTTGAACATTAAAATGTTAATAAAATCGATATGAATATACCTGATTACGATATTAATGCCTTATGCTACTTAATTGTCCTAAATGGTCGCACCGAAATAACATAAATTTGATAATATCCTCGAAACAAATTTTTTTTTTTCGATTTTCTCTTTTTCTCACCTTTTTTTTTCTTTTCGATTGAAAAAAAAACTTCCCCTACTAAGACTTCCTTTTACTGCTTTATATAGTAGTTAGTGTGATATGGTTTGAGGGAAAATGGATGTTTTTTTTTATATAATTGGTTCCAAAATACTTTTTCATGTGCCAAAAGTCATATTTATTATTATTATTTAATGGACCATCTTGACATTGAATTATTATTATCAAACAGATATTCCTTTCTTGGATCTTTTTAGATAGATAGAATATAGATTTTTTTTTACATTGCAAAAACAATTTTTCTTTTCTCGATTTTCCACTATTAATCGGATGATATTAACTTATATTCGACTTAATTCACTTTTTTGACACACTATATTTGTTGTTAAAGATCTTTTTTGGTATTTTAAAACGCTTAATACTGAATTATTTTAATTTTATACTTTTTTCTTGATTTTTTAAACCACACACTCAATTTTTTCACATTTTGTAATAATGCGCTAAGCTTGATTTGAATTTTATCAAAATACGTTGGAAGGTTTTGGTGATGATTTGTTAATCTCGGCAGATTATTGGGCGTATTTTTGATATTTTTTGCTGATCAGGTATTAAAATTGACAGGTAAATATTAATTTAAATGATTTTTTTGAGAAAATTAAAGCTAGAATTCAGGTAGGTGAATCCGACATTGTAAATGTTTGAGACAGTTTGCCCTTTGTTTGTTGCTAATGTTTTGCACTTTTTTATAGTCGCAACTCTATTTTCAAATATTTTTACTGTTTTTTTAATAAACAATTGGATCCAATAAAATTTAAATTGTGAATGTTTACTATAATTTTAAATTAAAATTTTCGTTGATTAAGAAAGTAAAAGTAAAGCTTAAATTGAGAATAGACTGCTGAAGTTATTTAAGTCTGGTTTAATAAAGTATGTATTAAAAATTTATATTGTATATAAAAAGTAGACAGGGGTCAGACTATAAAAATCATCAAAGTCACCCCATCAAAGTGAGCATTTTCGTAAATTCACCTCACACATCGACTTCTGCGCCAGAGAAAAAATTGAAAAAACTGAATTTGTAAAAGAATTAAATTAAAATTATTTTAAATACTTATAATTATTAATAAAAGTGTAATTTATGTTATAAATAGTGATATAAAGTAAAAGTGCATAAAGTTCTATCGAAAAACTGCATTTTAAATTAATTTTTTTCCAAAATTAAATTTTTCTCTTTGACATCGAAAAGAGTTTTGTTTTTCTAAAGGAAAAAAATGAATATTGAAACGCAATAACTTTAAAAAATTGTTTAGCGAAATGAATGATTTGAAATTCATTGAGGTAAATTATTATTATTATTGTTTATATATCATACTAAAATAAATTTTGATAAAATGTAAAAATTTTCTAATATAAAATTGATTAAATTAAGAATTTTGATTTCTGTCCTTTGTTTGAGTGCAATAGGGTGACTCATAAGTCTATAACAACTGTTTCTTTCTTTTTCACATCAACTTTTATATTGTAAATCAGCTGGGGCTTGTGTATATATATATTTTTATTTTTTTATTTTTCTTTTCTGCTTCTTCTTCAATATTTTCATTTGTAAATTTTATATTTATGTATATGTGGGTTAATTGAAGTCAGATGAAGAAGACAATTAATGTAAATCTCCGTGTGTATAACATATGACAGATATTTTATACAAATTATTCTCCATATTGCATAATTTTTTCATATTTATAGCGACTTGCTGCTGATTTTTTTCCTATTCTCCTTCACATACTGTGCAAGAAAAAAAAGAACAGAACAGCAAGCAAGTAACTGGCTTTTTGCATTCACACAACAACAAATAAAATCCTTCAATTCTATCTATCAGTTTGAAAAATAATTAATTAACATTAAACACCTGTTGAAAAGTAAAACGAGCGAATAAAAAGTTGCATTTTTGCACGATGAGAGTAGCTCTCGATTCATAAAACGTGCCATATTCGTTCAATTTTTTAATTTAGACAAACAAAAACTTATTTGTGTTCTTGCATTTAAATATCATTTTTATTAAAGCTTTTTGTCAGCGCATTTTTGAAATTTTTTTCAAAAGGTAGCTTAATAAGACACTTTGTTCGGTCGGTCGGTCGGTCGGTTGGAACGCGAGATCTCGAAAACTAGACATCGTAGAGAGCTCGGAATGGTTTTAAAAGATCAGTTCCATAAAGTTATTGGCGCCCCGGTCATTTAAAAGTTTCAAATCAAAGCATAAATACTATAATTAACAATTTTTCATTTTCATTTACAACAACAACAAAAACAACACGTTTTTTCATTGTTTTACAGTGTTTTTCAATGTTTGTCGATGTTTTTACAGTGTTTACTGAACAATGTTTGAATTACCGTTATGAGGTTTGAATTATGAAAATCCGTTAAATGATTAAGTTCTTAAATTTGTGGAAGTTTTATATGGATCTTGTGTTTTTGGTCATGGATCTTACTGGATCTTGTGTTTTTGGTCTGGATCTAGATCTTGTGTTTTTGGTCAAAGTGGATTTACTGGATCTGTGTTTTAGGTCTGGAAGTGAACTGGATCTTACTGGATCAGGTCTGGAAGTGACCTGGATCCTACTGGATGTTGTTTTGTATGCCCGGAAGTGACCTGGATCCTACTATATGTTGTTTTGTATGCCCGGAAGTGACCTGGATCCTACTGGATCTTGTTATGCATGCTCGGAAGTGACCTGGATCCTACTGGATCTTGTTTTGCAGATCTGGAAGTGACCTGGATCCTACTGGATCTTGTTTTTGTATCTGGAAGTGACCTGGATCCTACTGGATCTTGTTTTTGTCGGTCTGGGAGTTATATGGATTCTACTGGATCTTTTTTATAGATGGGGAACTAACTTAAAATCAAATACTGATCGCTGGGACAAAAATGCTTCGAAGTGATTCGATAAGAACGAGTACTTTTGTAATTTTTTGATTTTCCACACACAGAGAGTAGCTTATTATGCATGTTATTACTAATATTACTATGGCAACAACAGAATTCAGTTTTAAATATGGGGTTCATTCGCCATCTAGAATGGATGAGCAAATAGCGCATAACGCATTTAAATGGGGCTACTTAGTGTGTTTTGTCTTGACTATCTATGTGGGTCTTAATTATCATAACAGTAAACATGTTTATTTTGAACTCGAACAAAAAAAAATACGCCTCAAACATTCAAGTGTGTCAGCAGTGCTTACTCGACAAGCTTTAACAACAAAAACCACAATATGTGCAATGTTTATATTTACTTTTTTTAACAAAAAAATAGAAAAAAGTGGAAGCAGAAAGAGAGAAAAAAAAATAACATAAAAAAAGCTGAAGACTAAACATATTAAGTGTGGTAGTAATCAGCTGGCGGACTTAATGAAAATGTATAAGTAAATAGCGTTATTAATTATGGGGACTTTCTCATCAGTACACAAAGCAAAGTTCACACAGCTAATAATAATGATGTTCATGCTATTAGTTACTGACAGGAGCGAATTGTGATGCTGATTGAGGTGACAGATTAGGAATTTGTTCTATTATGACGTAGGAAATTAGTAAATTTAGATCAATTTAGAGTTTTTCTTACAAAATCTGAATCGGCAATGCCTACAAGCTGTATAGTTTGCATTAGAATACTGAATTATCCTAAAAATCCCAAAAGATCTAGAATGGTCCAGAAACACAAAATTCCTCATATTTTAAAAATCAAAACAATAATTCAATTACGTCCCTGACCGCTGATGATTAATGCCTTAACATACATTTTGTTGCATTTATACAACATTAGCAAATTAAATACTAGAAATTATCATCATGCAAGAATTATCATTAAACTCATTATCATTCATGTCAGAACAGAGTATGTACATATCCTGTGCATTATGTTAGTGTCTAAAAAGCCTTTGAACTCGTCGGACGAATGTTTTTGTAATTTTTTACATTTAATTGTTGCTCTAAATAGGTATTAAACAAAGCAGTAAGACTTAAATTACACGTTAACGCATTAGTCAATAATTGTTCATTGTGAATGCGATTAAAACAGTCAGGAATAAAGGAAAAAAAATATAATAATATCAGTTCTTCTTTATTTGTGACACTATTAAAATCTCGGATTACACTCATGTATTCATTTAATTTAATAAAGGCACAGTAATAAGTGATTTTAAACTCTAGATTCATTTCGTATGTATTTAAATGTAATAAAAACTTTAAATTCTTCTTGATTTTCTTAAAAATCTTGATTATTTGCGTCTCGCAGTGAAGGAGAAGATCAAACGGAAGTGATAACTTTTGTATGGGGAATAAAAAAGGGCTTTAAAAAGTACTTCAAACTACAAAAATTAATCATTCTTTGTATGTTGGCATTGAATTTAGCCTCAAATCGTTATGCGATGCTTAATGAATAAATCTCATTCTGTGAACCTGCGAGCAGACGATTAACAAAAAGTGTATTTCATAAGATTGATAAATAAGAACTAAGGAAAATGAAAAGAAAGAAAACAAAAAAACAAAAATTGAGAGTCTCAGCTGACATAAAGAAATTGGAATTTTGTATGAGCAAAAAACAAGTTTTAGTTGTATGGATGTAGTGTGTTGTGCTAGGTTTTTGAACGTAAAATAAAATACAATAAAATTATAGACACTGCAGAAAAGAATACAGTGTTTTGTGTTGAGGTCAATAGAAAAATTTCCACATACATTGAAAAATTATTATTATTTTTTATACCTTATCATCTGTTGCGTTTTTCCTTCTCGCTCTAAATCACTTAATACGCTTCAACTTGAACTTGAAAAAATTCATTTTATTCTCTCAATGCACACACAACGAGTTTTTGTTCCCCTTAAAAAATGAATTCTGAATTTTCATGATTCAATAGTGTAGCATTGCATAAGTATATACGCACAAGTTCACTTTCTATAGATAATTTAGGTATATAGACATTGATTTTTTTTCACGCATGAACTTGAACCTCTCTTTCTATTATTTAAAGATTAGATTTCCGTAATTTGACAACGTCGCAAAATTATATTTGTTTTCTTAGCGACTAGCTAGTGATGATGATTATAAAATAATATTTAGTAAGAACTGAAATGAATTTTATAAACGTGCAGTCTTATTTACATGTGATGAAGTCTATAAATATTCGAGAAAAAATTTTCAAGTTCATTAACATTAATTTGCGATTCATTTTTTTTATTCTACTTCTATAACAGGAGATAAGAGTAGAAAATGTCAGCCGAGTCCCATCAAAAACGTGCTCCATCAACATCATCGGAGAGTACACGTTTGGTGCCAAATATTGTGCCACCACAGGCCGTTAGTGATCGTTCAATTATCGATAGTGTTGCGGGCTTTATTAATGATGTCGCCCTTACAAATGTACCACAAACAAATCCACAAGATCAGATATTGTGGACAAAATTTGAAAATTTGGCAGATATAAGTGATACAAGCTTAGGAGAGGATTGTGATGAAGGAAATTTACCGCCGCCTCTTTTATTATGTATCGGTTACGTAAGTGGCATGCAAGTATGGGCCATTCCAGCAAATGGTGAAGCAATTGAGGTCATGTCATGGAAACAAGGATCTGTAAGTAGACTCAATTTATCATCCTGTATATTAAGTTACTCATGACATTCTCATTCAGGTCAATATATTGAGAATTCTTCCGACACCATTTTTGAGCAACAATAGTGAATTAGCAAATGATTTATTAGATCAATTCATTCATAAACGTCCACTGATGGCATTATGTGGCGACTGTCCAATTCTTAATCAGACATCGTCATCACAAAATCAACAATTACATGCTGTTAACTTTGTGTCACTTAAGGATGGCGATGTTGTTAAAACAATTCGTTTTAAATCGCCTGTTGTTGATATTGTTGCAAATCGCACTTCCATTGCCATCACATTCTATGAAAGAATTGCAATTTTTGATGCTCGTACACTTGAAGATCGTTTAACAGTCACGACATGCTATCCATGTCCAAAGTAAGTAGACAGAAAAATGAGAATAAATATGAATATTTATGCAAGTCTCTTTTTTTCTTCTAGGGGACTTTGTCCGATTGCCTTAGGAGATCGTTGGCTTGCATATGCTGAAAGAAAATTAATTTCATCAAAAACAAGTGGAGGAGGTTGTAATACGGATGGAATTCCAAGTTATACGGCAACTGTTTTGAATGCAGCAAAGAGTCTTGGTAAAGGTTTGAGGGAACTCAAAGATCAAGTCGCTGCTGGATTGACAGGAAACGTAGCAAGTTCATCCAATCAAGGAAGTACATCATCAACAAATCCTTCAACTGATGGAACACAACCTGGTGTTGTAACAATTTTAGATATCAAGCATCCTATAAAAGACATAAGTCCAACGAGTGGCACACCAGTTGCTATTAATGGAAATGATCCAATTGTTGCTCATTTCGTTGCTCATACTGAAGCAATATTTGCAATGTCTTTTGATCCTTCTGGAATGTTATTAATAACTGCTGATCGTCGTGGACATGACTTTAATGTTTTCAGAATTTTGCCACACACTTGTGGTTCCGTTCTTGCAGCAGTTCATCATCTCTATGTCCTTCATCGTGGTGATACTTCAGCAAAAGTCCAAGACATTACTTTTAGTTTTGATTCACGTTGGGTTGCAGTTTCTACAATTCGTGGAACTACACATGTTTTCCCAATCACTTCATATGGTGGACAATGCGGCTATAGAACTCATTCAGCTGCACATGTCGTCAATCGTCTTTCACGCTTCCATCGCTCAGCTGGATTGCCAGTTGATGGAAGATCATGTAGTCCAATTTTAATGTCAGAGCATGCTGTTCAATCGACAGCATTTGCAAATCCTCGCTTACCACCTTTTCCACATCCAACCGTCATACTTCCATTGGCACAAATTCGTCAACCATCCAGTTTAAATTCTACATCCACACTCTTATCACAAACAACAAATGTAGCACAATCAGGATCAAAAATGGGACGTATACGTCATCATTCAATTGAAGAATCGCATGCAAAGCCATTACGTGTTGCTGCAACATTTGCTAAAGCTCGTTCATGGCTGTTAGATCCTCCTGGAATGGTAAGAAGATTCTTAATTATCCTTAGTTCCTCTTATTAAATTAAATGTTAATCTATATATAGCATGATACACCTTCTCGCTTACATCGTCGTGCTGTTGATTCATTATTTGTCATTGCTGGTCACGGAGCACTTATTCAATATGATCTCGAGCCTCGTCATGTTTCAAGTAAATACTTTTTGTAATTATATGACATGCCAAAAAATTTCTATAACTTACTATCAACAGATATACCCAAAGAAAAGATTTGCGATGAAACACCAATAGAATTAGAAGTTGAGGCAAAAGCACAATGGATATTAGGACAAAGATCCAATTCTCAACTCGAAATTTCACCACCACTGTCTGCTGATAATTGGCTTATTAAGGATCGTGTTATTGATAATAATTTGAATTTAGATACAAGTCATGTAGGTGTAACGAGATCAGATGATAGAGATGACCGTTGGTTGTCACAAGTTGAAATTGTTACACATGCAGGACCGCATAGACGCTTGTGGATGGGACCACAATTTGTTTTCAAATTATACAACACACAAAGCGGGTAAGTTGAAATTTTTGGACATCCTTAACAGCTTACTAATCTTGAATTATTTATAGAAACTCATTAGCCCATATTGATATGGAATCTATTGAAGTTGGTGCACGCGCAAGATCAACACCAGTCAATATGCCAACAATGCCAAATTCATCAACAAGCTCACGTCCTTTAGTTCCCGTTTTAATTGAATCTGGTTCATGCAGTAAGTACTTTTAAAAATAGACTTTAAAGTCATTTAATTTTAAAAAAATTTTCCATTCTTTTCTTCTCATTTTTTAGGTAGCCACGAGCAAAGTCCTCGTTTATTGAATTCATTTCATTATGAAAGTACAGATTCGGAAATAATATCTGGACCAGATTCACAATTACGTGAAGATTTAGCTGATGCAATGCGCGATTGTCCATCAATTCCTTTAAATAATCGTGATTCGGGTAAGTTGTAAAAATTTTGTCATTTAATTTTTTGCGGTTCGGTATTTTGTTGAGTTGACATTTTATTGCTGAGAGTTGACATATGACATGAATATCAACAATATATAGCATGTCTCCTCTCCTAGATATTCTTTTTTTGTTGTTGTAACTGATTTTTATATAATGAACTAATGCACATACTTTGAACTTAAACAATACACACAAATATTCTATTTCTATGGAAGCTTTCGATTTGATATAGAAGCAAAAATCGCGATTAAATATTGTAATGACTAACATGACGCTATATAGCTATTAATATGAATTAAAAATTCAAAAAAAGTGCATATAAAAAATATATTTTTTCCTATGACAGAATAGCATTGAATTAATTAAGTCCAAAAAACATGTGAATATGACTTTGCCATACACAAAACAATTTAATTAATTAAAATACGTCTAAAAAACACAGTGAACATCAACCATGAAAGTTAGTTGCAGACAAAGCAGTTATTAGACATTATTATGAAAAACTTTTATGGTCTTGCGTTGATGAATGTCTAACATGCATAAATGAATTCCTTTATTTTTTTGATATATCGACAATGTAAAGTGAGAGAGAAAGTTAAGGAAATTTGACATGAATGAATTTTTAAAAGCCTTGGCAGACTTTAAGAGTTTTTTGTAAATTTTCTTTGAGCAAAATATGTATTTTAATTAATTAAAGATCTATGCTGGTAATTAGGTTTCATTAACCCCCTTCCTATTTTTTTCATCTCTATATACTTATTTATTATTTTAATTAATGATGAAAAAGTCCTTGACTGGAAGTAATATTAATGATTTATGTCTAAATTGCATTTAATTCTTATTTAGTGCATGCAATTATTTTTTTATTGCACATTTTTTGTTAATTTTGTAAAAAAAAAAAGTATTTTTGAGACAAATATCTCATCCATATTTTAAAATAGCACACATCTGTATTGGTTTTAATCTTTCTTTTTTTGTATTTTTTGATTTCATCATTCCTTTATAAATGTTAGTTGAGTTGACTATTCAATAAGAAAGTTTGCCAATGGCTTTTAAAATTAAACAACAAAATTTCTTAATGATTTAATTTTCTCAAAAATTCTCCTTTACTATTTCATTTCATATATCAAAAAACTAATAATAAAGGATCTTCATCAATGCATGAAACACAACAACGGGAAGTGAAGAGCTTTGGCGTTGACACAATGTACAATGATTCATCAAATTTACACACGGTGGTTGTATCAATTGTTAATCCACAAGGAACTATAACAAATTTAACTGATAATAATAATCCTCAAGCACAGACGGTGGAAGCATTCTCAAATGAAAATTATATACTTGAAAATTGTGATGAGACAATGTTTCGTCCTGTCATTACAGTTCTTAATACTTCATATAAAAAGAACGAAGATGTCAATAATGAAGAATGCTCAAAGCCTGTTGAAGTCCCATTAGAACTAGTTGTTCCTGTTATCGATGAACGCGTTTTAGAAGAGAAAAAACGTAAAAAGGAAGTTGAACTGAAAGAGAAAGCTCAGCAGAAGCTAGAAAAGGAGGAAAAGCTCGCTTTAGAAAATCAAAAGTCTAAAAAAGAAGCAGTCGTCGTGGATGTAAAGAAAAATTCAAATGATAACAAGAAGAACAATGAAGCTAAGAAGGATGAATCCAATGGACAAACAAAGAAAAACAAGAAAGCACAAAAATATAACAAAAAATTGCAAGATGACGATAAAAAAGCAACTGAAGCAACTTCTCATGTAGTCAAAAATACAATAATATCACAACAGGCTAAAATTGAGGAAGTTAAGGAAGAAAAATTGAAGAAATAAAAGTTGAAATTGAGAACAACAAGCATGTCTCATTGACTAAAGATGTAGAAGATAAAAATAAAGTTTTTGATGAATCTTCTGAACATGAGCCAGTAAAAATAAGTTACGAAATTGAAAATGAAGGCATTAAAGATTTTTGTGAAGCTGTCACTGTTGAACCAAAAATTGAAATAGGTGTTAAGAAAGATAAAGAAAAGTCACCAATTCCTGAAATTGCTCCTTTAGAATTGAGTGCTGAAATGGCATTAAGTGCTGTTATGGACGAGGAATTTGCTTTTGAATTATCAAAGAATGCTATCCCTGCTGAAGAATTGTCTCTAAAACCTGTAGAAGTAGAACCTCAAGTTCTATCAGAAATATCCATCAAATCCGAAAAAGTTGAAGTTAAAGTTGATGAGGAACCTAGAGCTTCAACTGAAATATCCACAAAATCTGAAAAAGTTGAAGTCAAAGTTGATGAACAACCTTTAAAATTGGAAGAAAAGGCAAAAGAAGAACTTCCAGTTAAGAAACAGTCTGAAACTCCTGATAAGGATGCATGGAAAAAGAATAAAAAAGGAAAGAAGAAGAATCAGTCGGCAACTAAAGTTGAAGCAGCTCAAAAATCATCTGATTTCCCTTCTATTGGCTCAAATTTTCCCACTTTTAAATCATCATTCACTGAATATCCAAAATCTACAGTAAATTCTAAGTCACAAACAGTTGAAACAATTAAGGAACCAGCTTTCGATTTTCCACCTTTAGAAGCCTTTAAAGCACCATATCCTGAAGTTACTGTTGCTCCAACTCTAGCATCTACTAGATTACCATCACCAGATTTCTCTGACTTACCACCATTAGAAGAATACAACAGAGAAATCGATCAAGATGCTATTATGAGAATCAGCATGCACGAAACAATCGGCGATGAAGAAATCCAAATAATACCGCATGAGGATAATGTTGAGATTCATGATAGTCCACACAATCTGTCATCTGACATTGAATTTATTGACGAAAACTTTGCCTTACCAACTGAACCGGAAAAGGTTGAAATCAAAGACAAATTTATTAAAAATGAAGATTTTTATGACATTGATGATGAATTACCACCGTTGGAACCATTGGAGTCTTTCGATGGTACATTTGATGGATTTATCGAGAAAGAAAAAGCATGTTTTGTTGCTGATAATGCTGAATACAATGAGAAGCAAGAGATGAAGAAGAAAATGAGTGAACTACTTAAGGATACAAATATGGTGTTTGCCATGTGTTCAAGCTTAAAAGAATTAAAGGTTGATGAAGAATCATCATCTCAAATTCAACGCTCAACATCATCTTCTTTGACTACAAATACAACAACTTCAACATTTGCTAGTGCAAATAGTAATCAATACTGTGAAGGACTTGACTCGGACTACAAAAGCTTAGACTTAGAAATGGAAGAAGCAATTGTAACTGTTCAAGAGCAAGATGACCCAGATCCTGTTTTTAAGGTTCCATCAATCTTAAAGACATCATCTATCGAAAAGGATGATCCAGAAGACATTTCAAGTTTCGAGGCAACATCATCCGAAACAGATGCTGATGATTCATCAAAAAAATCAAATAATAATACAAAGTTTAAACGTGAAGACGATGAAGAACTTAGACCATTGCTGGAAACGTCAACGACATCATTGTCAACTCCAGTTACATCTGGAGGTATGACAATAATAACAAATATTA
Organism: Chironomus tepperi; assembly: GCF_022539635.2. Taxonomy (NCBI): domain Eukaryota; kingdom Metazoa; phylum Arthropoda; class Insecta; order Diptera; family Chironomidae; genus Chironomus; species Chironomus tepperi. The sequence continues at coordinate 1,722 of NW_027226172.1, read as the reverse complement.
CAACAACCGACGCTAATGATACACCAACACTGCCAGATATAAACCAAAAATTACAAGCAACCAGCAATAATAACAATAATAATGGCAAGCGCAAGAATAAGAAAAAGCGTAGATAAATTGCCACAGCTGTAATAGATAGTTACAGTTAAAAGAATTTTATGTTTTATTCTTCTTTCCTTTAAGCCATCGTTTTTAAAATGTATTTACTTAGAACCGTAATTACTTATCATTTTTATTTTCATTATTATTCTACTTGACACGATCTACTTATGTCCTATCATTTCAAAATATTATATTACAATTGATTCCTATAACTTTCAACTCATTTAGAACGAATTTCCAAAAAAATTAATACAAAAAATCATAATTAAAACTGAAAAAAAGAAGAATCTATATTAATATAATCATATATATATTTTTGTTGATTATTTGCCTATGTTATTTTAAGATCTCAATGAAAAAAATAATTAAAAAAAAACTTTTCATATTCCTTTTTCCTGTTTAGTAGACGGAAAACAATTATACGCATAAAGATAACAAAAAAATTAACATTTCATGTTCATTCAGAAAAAATTAAATAAAAATCAATCTCATGTATCAAGTAATCCATTCTATGTCAAATCCCTTTCGTGCAAAATAAAGACCATTCCTCGAGTGACACAAACATTTTATTAGAACTTTCTCATTCTTTGTCGCTCGGGTTTATATAGAAAATATTAACATCATATTCAAGTGTGGAGAGTTTTTTGGAGAATTTATTGGAAAATATCAAATTGAGAATAGAATAGGGTTTGCCAAAATTAGATGCGCATAGATGCAGAAACGCAGAGAAAACTCTGCAGGCATATACGTCTAATGAACCTAGAATAGAATTGAGAAATTTTCAATTTTAATTGAATATACCTTGAAATTTTAGTTTATAGAACCCAAACTCATAGTTTTGTAAAGTTCTCCGAAAAAATTTTTGAATTTAAATCAAAAATTCATTTGTTGTTTTGTAAAAATCATTTAAATCTTCAACATAATTACATTATTTAAAACTAGCATACTTACTTCCTTGGTTGGAGCTGCAGGGCTCATTGCCACGTTAGAGAATGTCTGTAGACAGCTCTATCTTTCGATAATTTCTCTACCATTATTTCAAAAAATCATCCAAAAAACGACAAATTGACTTGAAAGCTTCAGAATCTGTCCTACAATTTTCTATTCCAAAATTCTTAATTTTATGATTAAATTTTTTGAAATTGAGATTTTTTACCTAAAAGCACGACTTTTTGTCAGAAAAATTCTTCAAGTTATAAGTTTTTAAAGTAAATTTTATTAATTTACGTATTTTTTTACTACAGTAGATCCTTATGGAATGCATGGAAAGTCTGAATCTGACATTTTCCTATAAAACATAGTCAATTTGTTGGCATTCATTTTGTTCAATTGCGGCAATACAGAATTGTTGCATTCGGATCACTATGCCTCTTTTGCAAACATTCAATACAAAAGAGTTCCATTTAGGAGTTTTCGTGCCGGTTTCCAAATGCATCGAATATACATTATTGAATATCAGTTTCTCACAAATCAATACCGGTATTGAAAACCCTAGTTCATTAGACTTCTTGCAATCCTGCATATCTCATCCTCCTCATAGAAGCATTAAAATTACTACCAAAATTTTGATTCAAACTAAAATAATTTAAATCTCAGCTGAGATTCTAAACTGAGATTCAG
>NW_027226171.1:0-19821 GCF_022539635.2 Chironomus tepperi | reverse complement strand
TCCTGCGGTGACGCCAATAATAACAGCAGCAAGTGTTGTCAAAAGCATGAGATTTTCCATAATCCATTTTCTACAATTTTTCCACGTTCCATTCTTTAAATCATCTTCATCAAAATGATAAACTGTTGAAGATTTGGTGACTTCTGGCAATTCTGTCTTCTCTTCTACCCTTATACACTTCTCAATTCCATCCTCAACATTACTCATCTTGTTGAATAAGTATTTTGTCTCCTTTAGAATATTCATTGCAATTAAGAAAGTTAATTAATTTTTTTGAGGTTCAATTAAGTCAGATGAGAGGACGCAGATGATTCATAGATATGGCAACAACTTTAATCAACGATATTCTTTAAAAAATCAATTTTAGTCACTTTTTTAAGGCTCTCTTAATTTAGATGAGATAGGACACTCCGGATAACAGATACGCTCGCGGTTAGAAACCGAAAAAAAGGAACGAAAATTGAATCACGAAAATGAGAATTTTTCTTTCTTTCTGTTTGTGTTTTCACTTTAAACTTTCGCTGCTAAATGCGATTGCTTTTTCCTTTTTTTAAATTGCATTTTCATACTGATTATTGATTTTTGCCGATTCGTCATGACATATTAGTTATTTTCCGCGAGAACTCAATTATTGAACAAACTAGCGGTGATGGCTCGGTAATTTCAGATGAAGAATTTTGTTGGAAAATTTGAGAATTTGAGTTTTTATAGAGCTTGATTAGTGAATGTTTGGGAATTAAGGAACGCTTAGAAATCCCGTTCCGCCAATTTGTTTAGGGGAGGGGGTCAAAACATAATTTTAGGCTTTAAATAATTTCCGATTCTTTCCGAATTTCATTCAATGAGCTTGAACTCAACTCTATTAACATTTAACCAGCTTTGAGTCAAATAAAATATTAGATTCCCGTCAACTAAGGTTTCCTGAATTATCGGTATGAAAAAATTCCCGAGATCAAAACCAAGACCGGTTCAAAGTCCGGGGCCAGGGCGGGAGCCAAGTCCAGGATCAGGGTGGGGACCAGGATCAGGACCAGGGCGGAACAAGGACCGGAACCTAGAACGAGACTATCCGGCAAGTCTCAGAATTCGAAGTCAGCATCGGGAACCCTTACTGTCAACTTTAAATTGAGTCGACTCAAAAATAAAATTAGAAGCATCGATGTTTTGTATGGTACACATTGTCAAATGTCACTTATATCGTTTTGATGAGCTAAGAACAGTCATTAGAGCAATTCTTAGTCATTTAAACATTTTTCTGTCCACCACAGAAGACATATTTCGTATAGAAAGCGAAAATATGTCATAAACCAAGGTTAATATTGCTTTAGACGATACCAAGCCCCGACAAGACTGCTATCCGGAAGCACGATGATGTAGCAATGTTCTGCAACCTATGTTTTGACCTCCTAATTGGGTCAGTAGCAAATTCTTCCAAACCAGCATAATCTATTTTCTAAAATAGTTTTCACAAAATTCAAAACTTTTCCTGAAAAATATTCCTACCCTGATTCCTTCCTCACTATAAACTTTTCAAAACTTCTCACATTCTTATTCCATATTTATCAAATAAATGAATTTAAATTTAATAGTCATGACTAGCTTCACACTTTTACTATATTATACATAATTAATTGATATTGCACTAACATAAATAAACTTTTAAATTATAATTGATTGATAAGCAGCTGTAGAGAGAATATTTTATGGCAATTTACTCTCATATTTTATAATAATAACACAAATCAGATGATTTTTATTATTGTAGGTGAGCGCAGAAGCGAATCATGTCAAACTGTTGATTTTTTTAGTGTTTTAAAAAATCCCGAACACGTTGCTGGCCGTAATTTATTTTTCGGCAGGTGAAAAATTGGAAGTGATTTGCAGAAAATTGAGTGAAATTTTTAAAAACTAAATTGTACCTTTATCTCAATTTGTTTATAGCTTGACAAAAAAAAAGTATAAATATATGACACACTTTATGATATCGCACTAGTCACTCAACGACTGAGAACGATTTCTTTTATCAAGCTGCTTATTATTATCAAATAAAATTAGATAAAATAATTGCTTCTATTATACTTTTCTCAGATGCTGATTCGAGTGACTTGCTTTTTATGGAAAATTGTGCTTATTATTTTGATTTTCTAGCTTTAAATCGTTTTCAGGTTTTTGTCCTGAGTGAGCATCTAGACAAAATATCTTGACATATTGACATGACTAGAAAATCGATGGACCCAAGAGAGAAGATGACTTATTCAAAAGCAGGAGCAATCCAGAATTTTACAGAGAAGTTGATATTGTGCGAAGAATCAAGGTCAACAGGCTACGTTAAGCTGGACATGTTGTTAGGAGACCTGTTGAAGCTCCAATTAATAAGGGCGTCCCAAGAACTCATGGAATTTTTTGGTTAATAGAGATAGCAATGCACTTGGTATTGGTAATTGGAAGCTGTTGCCTGCTTCAGACGTCAACCAGCCGGCTTAAGAAACCAGCTTCAGAAACAAACTAAAAGAGGCCATGGATCACAATTGATCTGTACGTAAATTTCATTAATCAATCATAGATCCAGTTAATAACTAGACATTACATAAATTTGTCCACTTAGATATAATTTGGTAGCCCATGATGGGTCTCCATCCAATTCTGTTTACAGATAACAATAGAAAGAACTCGCGTCCAAACAAATATAATTTACTTCATACATAACTATTTGTATTTTGATTCGGAAAAGATTTGTGGCTAAGGATGGTGAAATTTGATGTTTATTTTGCTTAATAAGATGTGTAGAACAGTTCTTATAATGCATGTGTAAGTTAACAGAGTTTTTTTGAGAGGTACAAAGGCATTTTACATTTTAAGCTCTAAATCGATACTTTTGAAATTTCTCAATGATATTTGATTAAGATTTGGCTTCAAAATAACGACATATTGACATAAATTTCAATATTCTAACTCTAAACGTAATCATATTAAAATACAAAAAAGCATTGCCTAGCAAAGAAAGTGCTTATTTTTGGATATGCCACTTTTATGCTTCTAATCTAATTCCTTTTATGGTTTTAGTTCGGAAGACAAGTCAATACTAGGGTTTCCAAAAACGGGAATTTTCCCGTTCCCCGAACTCGGGGAACGGGAACGAGAATTCTGGATACCCTATACTAGTATAGACTCTATACTAGGGGGAGGAGTACTGGTTGGTTTGAGCAAAAGATGGTTAATCGATCCATGCTGCTAATTTGGCACCAGTCTGGCATGACACTCATATGGCACCGGATATAAGCTGAATAAAGAACCAAGTCAGAATCAGCTTGTGACCGAATTTTCGGTAGATAAGCTGTTTCGTGCAATTCAATTATATTAAATATAGGGTTTGGGCAGGAAATAAAGACCTACATTTCCTGTATTTTTCGATATGCAAATTTCGGTACAATTGATCCAAACAAGTTCAAGATCTGCAATTTTGGATGAGATCTGGTTAAATATGGAAAAAAAAATCTAAAATACCCTAAAATTCATCCTCGACGTCACTTTTAAACGACTTTTCATAATTTTGTACACTTTCATACTCATCAATTCTGCATACACAAATTTAATTCACAAGAAATTCTCATTAAAATCCAACAAAACCTTCAAAAATTCCTTTGAAGTCTATAGCAGCACTCTCAATTCCTTTCGTATAATTCTAAATCCATTGAAAATCAATAAAATGTAAAATCCAAAAAGTTCCAAGACAGATATTAATCCAATTTGTTGTACAATCTTATCCTTTATAAATAATTCAAATGTAAATGTAATGACTGACATAATGCATGCACAGAACCACACAATAAAACCAAATAATAAATCCTCGAATGTAAGTAAATTTAAATTATTCACATTTGTCTCATGACTGAGTTCGAAATAAATTTTAAGATGAATGTCAACGATGTGAATTAGAATATGATATAAAAGTTTTAAATATTCATAGCTTGATATGAAAACAGCAATGATGAAATTTTCCATAATTTTATAGACATCCAAATAAAAAGTTTTTAATTGAAGTTTAAAAAGTTTTGAAATTAATTTTCATGTCAATAACTGCGAGAAAAATAATTAAAATCTCATATTTCAACGTTGTGCCTTGTTACTTTACAAACACTTGTCATACTACTAAAAAAAATAATTAGAAGAGTATTAAGTGTCGCGATATTGATTTTACTTCTTTTTTATACTTAAATCACTGATAATCATTTGTTTTTGTATTTGAACAGTTTGTACTATTGTTGTTGTTATTGCTGTCAAACATGTTCAAGGGAATTTTTAGTCTGTGAAGGTAAAATAGGTTGTTTTAATGTGATTGTTCAGCTTTTAGGAAACGAGGGGAATTCGAAGCTTTGGATAACCTGGAAGGGGCTTTTTGAGCTACTTGGGAGAAGCAATAGAACACTTCCAATCAGGGGGAAGCGTTAATCAGAGAGGGATGAAGGTTGAGAGTCCAACTTTAATCCTGTTTGAATTTAAACTTAATCTGTTAGGGCTTTCAAAAAATTCAAAACCTCCTTAAGAAATTCCTGTTTACTATCCTGTCTATGTATGTAGAGCCAATATAACGCTTGAAGGGGTCAAGACCGAAAATCACACTTGATATGTTCGGCCATCTAAGCAAGAAACAATAATTGATTCATGCAGGGTGGCAAGATTAGATTGAATTTTTTTGTGTCTAGAAATGTAGGTGGCCTTTTTAGATTTTCTCTCAAGCAATTGGGGTTAACCATAAAAGGAATGGTTGGTTCTTAATCATCTAATAACCCTTGTTGTAATCGCCACTCTGTTTTTAATCAGTTGTGTATTGAAACTAATAAGAGCCCGGAAAGATTATCGTTGAAAAAATCACTGACTTACTTACTTCCCTGGCTAAGGCGCACGAGGGCCAATTGTCGCGCGTAGGGTGAAAAAATCATGTCAGCCTTAATTATGCACAAAATTTGATTATAATATTTTGACTTCGAATTTTGAACATTTAAGCTTTAAGACTTTTGTCACTAAGATTTTAATTTTATTGAACAAAACAGATCTCTTCGGAGATCTAGATAAATAAATCCAATGAATCACTAAACAATCTGGGCCTTCCTTGAGAAGCTGCTAAATCATCTCGCGAAATAATTCCTGATATACACATTTCCAGGAACTTTAGAATGGTTTATATCATAGCCATGCGCTAATTATTTAAGAGTGCTTCACTAATTTGGACATTTTCAAATGCTTTATTCATTCAAAAGCCGTGTAATTCCCTTTAACCGCTTTAAAAATATTCAATTGCGAATTTAACAAATATTGCAATCGATGCATGAATCGTAGATCAAAGGATATCCATATATTTGCAGTAGACACACGAATCAAAAATTACAAATCAATTGTATGCTTTGAATTAATTATATTCACCTGACCAAGCAGGTAGATTGAGCTGTCAACTTCAAAGTTAAAATGGAAAATTCAATTTAAATTTGTGTATTGTTGTGGACTTAAGCATCAAATGTCACCTCAACAAAATTATTTACTTACCATTCTCACAAATATGTACTTTATTTGCTTTTTAAGCCACAGAAAGTTAAATTAGCATTAAACCAGATTATTTGGTGATGACAAAATAATTTTGAATAAGTTTTGCTTGACATTTCCGCAGTACATGATGTCTACAAGTCAGTAAATGACAAAATATCAAATTTCCTGATGTATGAAATATTCATGAAACATTGTTGGATATAACAAAAACAGCAAAAACTTTACGAATAATCAGGAACACTTACAGAAAAAAACCTGGATATTAATTAAAAGCATGAATAATGAATCTTAAGGATCTGAAAATTTGTGAAAATTTTCCCTCCTTTTTTTTGTAAAGGTTAAAATTACCAACATTCTACCTGCTGAATAAAAAAAGTAATTAAAAAAACAAAAGCACTTGAAAACTCATCAAAATGTCAGTCAAGCGAAAATGAAATTATTGCGAGATTTATGCAAGAACAAATTGTGAGAGTTGAAGAGTGAATATTACTTTAATTTTGAAGATACTTCTTGGAATATAAGAGATGCTTTACATTTTTTAATTGAATAATTTACAATTTTATCAGTTATTGTAGGAGGAAGCGTATTTTTAATTGTTGGTGTTTTAGTTTTTTTTTTTTTTTAAAATAAACTTTTTATTCATTAAATTTTTAACTTAATTATGTACAAAGTTTGGATACATTTTATTTGTATTTAAATTTTTAAGGATTCTGACTTATCGCCTTCAATCACTTAGTTTTTGATTTTATTTTGAAATTGTTTTGCTTTAATTTATGTTATGGTTTATTCGGTGTTTCGCGACGCAAGACGAGTGTTGAAATTCGCTTGCAACTTTCCGACGTAGTCCTCAATAGAGGGTATTTTTGCTTCAGTATGTAGATCTGATATCCTTTCATATCTTGTTTTGTTGAGAACAATTCTCAAGAATTTGTTTTGTAGTACTTGTAGTTTTTGTAGATGTGTTTTTGCCATCCGTTCAAATGCTGGACAGCCGTATGTGAAGATGGGTCTCACGGCTAGCTTGTAGATGAGAAGTTTGTTTCGAACGTCGAGATGTGAGTTCCTGCTGATGAGGGGATAAAGTAGTCTTAGTGCAGTGTGAGCTCTGTTGGTCACATATTCTACATGCTGCTTTAATGTCACTCTCTTGTCGATTATCATTCCCAGATATTTAGCTTCGGTTTCCCATTTGATGTTTTCGTTGAGGAATTTGATGTTGTCTCTAGGAAGTTGCCTGGAGTACCTATTTGTGATGAATAAGGCTTGAGTCTTCTGTTTGTTGAGATTTATTTTCCATTTGTTCATGTATTGTTGTACTTTTCTTCCAGTGTGTTGTAGATGTGTTACAATATCGGCTGAGTTTTCTGCAGAATGATACAATGCAGTATCATCTGCGAAGAGTGCGATATTGTTGGTTGTTTCTCTTACAATATCATATGTGTAGATGTTGTAGAGAGTTGGTGAAAGCACTGCTCCTTGTGGTACTCGAATTTGATTTCATTGGTTTCTGAGAACTGACCTTTAATAAAAACTGAGAAAGTTCTTTCACTTAGGAAAGATCTTACAGTTTTTATAAGTGGTAGTGGAAACCCTAATTTGATCATTTTAAACAAGAGTCCGTTATGCCAGACTCTGTCAAATGCTTTCTCCACATCTAGGAAGATCATTCCTGTTGATTTCTTCCTGCTTATGTTTTCCTTTGCTGTTTTGATTACTTTGATGAGTTGGTGAGATGTTGATCGTCCTGTGCGAAAGCCACACTGTTGAGTCGGAATGATGTTGTTATCCTCCAGATGCTCGTTTATTCTATTCAGCAATACTCTCTCCAATATTTTGCTTAGGGAACTAAGCAAGCTTATTGGCCTATAGCTGCTCACTTCGTTTGCTGGTTTGCCAGGTTTTGGGATCGGGATTACTTTAGCTTTTTTCCAAACTTTCGGAAAATAGTTAAGTTTGAGACACGTGTTGATGATGAACTTCAAATATTCGAAGCCTTTTGGTGGAAGATTTTTGAGGAGTATATTGTTGACATCGTCTAATCCTGGTGCTTTAGGATTTTTCAGATTTCTTACAATGTATGAGATTTCCTCTACATTTGTAAGTTCTGTGCAGTCACTATTTTCTCCTTCCAATGTTTCCTTCACTGCGTTGTCTACTTCCTGGGTATGTACTGGGTTGTTGTCCTCAAGTGGATTTTCGTGAGCTTTACGAAAATAGTCACTGAGAACGCTGGCTTTTTCCTTATTAGTGATGAACGTTCTATCTGCATCAATCAACGGTGGCATCGATTTTGAACCTTTCTTGCAATGCTTTGCAATCCTCCAGACTGTTTGGTTTGATGGTTGGATTTCTGAAAGCCGCTTATTCCAGTTTGTATTTTTGAGTTCCTTAATTTTGTCTTTGATGACTTTCTGTAGGATGTTTAATTCAGTTTTGATTTGATTATCTCTGCTACGTTGCCATCTTCGTCGAAGACTTCTTTTCGTCCTGATTAAGTCTTTGATTTCTGGTGTGAGCTTTGTCGATTCAAAGTTGATCTTTCTCTTCTTCACAGTTTTGTTTCTTGAATCCATGATGAGTTCTGAGAATACTTTGATATGATGTTCTATCTCCTCTACGGTGTTGCATGGGTTTTCCAGAGTGCTGTCTTCGATGCGACGAGTTATATAAGATTTAAATTTTTTCCAGTTGGCATTTCTGTAGTCATATCTGTAAACTGTGTTGTCTGTTCTGTCAACTTTGGATGTCCTGATTTGAAAATACACAGCGCAATGGTCACTCATTGCCTCTGTGCATTTTAGTTCTGTAGTGTTCAGACTGGAATTTGAGAGCATCAGGTCGATTGTTGATACAGATTTCGTCGGATCTTCTGGATAATACGTTGGTGAATCGGGGTAGTAGATCATGAACTCCCCGGACATATCCTGTAGTATTGTCCCGGCTTTGTTTGCTACGTTGCAATTCCACTCTCGATGTTTTGCATTGAAGTCTCCGCAGATGTAGTAGTTTCCTCTGATGTTTGTTATTTTGTTGATGTCATCTCTTAGATGATCGTCTATTTCCCTTCCTTTGCTTCCTCCTGGAAGATAGACGGAGAGGATGTGGCAGCTTATTGATTCGTTGATGAAGACTTTTATTCCGATGCATTCTATTAGCTTTGTGTTGTAGCTTGGTTGAAGCTGATGTTTTAGATTTCTTTTGACAATGATCGCAACACCACCTTTTGGTCTATCAATGCGATCAAATCGATGAATTACGTAGTCAGGATGCGAGTCTACTTTGGAGTTTGGTTTTAGGAATGTTTCCGATATGCACGCAACATCAACGTTTTGCATGCTGAGGTAGTCGAGAAATGCTAACATCTTATCTGCAAGGCTGTTAGCATTCCAGTAAATTACGTTGATTTTTTGGTGACTACAATCCATGTTGACTCATGTAGATTTTGGCAACTTCTTGGCCGATGGCTTGTTGTATCTGTTCCTCTTTTAGGTACTCTGGCTTTTTGGTGATGATTTCGATGAATGAGTTGATGAAGAACATGCATTCATCGATTGTGCCTTGGGCTGGTGAAATTTGTTCCTTTGTATTACCACTGGATGAAGGTTCAGGATCGACCTTGTTTGTTTCCAAGGTTAGTGAATTGAAGTCTAGGTCCATAATTTCTACAACCTGTGTTGAGTTCTGTTGATGATTGTTATTGGTCTTTGGCTTTGACCTGTTGTTATTTCCATTCCTTCCCCTTCTCCTATTTCTTCGGTTTTTGTTTTGATTTCCCTGATTTGAGGGTTTCTGCTGTGGATGATTATTTTGTGATTTTATGGTGACTGGTGCGGAGGTTTCAGAAGCTGGTTTTCTAGATGTTGTTGGTACCGGTTCTGGGATACTCCTAGCTGGTCTTTGTGATGTAAGTTGATCAGATCCGCCTGATCGTTCACCTGCTTTTGATGTTGGTGGAGCATTCCTTTGTTGTCCAGCAGGATTTCGTGAATTCCTTTGTTGTCCAGCAGGATTTCGTGAATTCCTTTGTTGTTCACCTGATGGTCTGTTTTGATTTCGGTTGTTGTCGTTCATTGATTTAGCTTTCCACTTCTCGATTATTTGTTTCCTGATGTTGCATTCTTGTGAGATTGCTGTATGTTTCTCGCCGCAGAAGTGACACTTTAGTTTTTCGATTGGGACCTTGTTGGTTTCAATCGAAATGTAAGGACAGGTTTTTGAATCATGCTGTTCAGAGCATCTGAAACAGATTAGTGGTTTGTTACAACCACGTTGTCCATGACCAAACTGCAAACATTTCGAACAGAAAGAAGGTCCGTTACGCCTGTTGTTGTATATAGCCCATTTTACTTTGAAGCCGTAGACACAGTTAACCTTTCGAAGGTTTTCCAAAATGTTACCTTCCTGTACTTTATTAAAATACAGAAGGTAGTTCTGGTCGTCGTCGTTTTCGTGTCTCCTTTGTTTCATTGTCATTTTGACAATTTTAACTGGTGATATGTTTTCCGTTTTCAACTCCTTTTCCAAGTCTACGATCTCCATCATTGGAAGTCCGTAGAGCACGAATTTCATCTGTGGTTCCTGGTTTGCATAGGTGTGAAAGTGGTGTTGTTTTTCTCTGAGGAGTTTGATGAATCTGTCGTAGTCGTCCCAACTCTCCGTTGATACAACTTTTGTTTTGAGTTTATCCTTTTTGACGTTGATCATAAAACTCCTGGGTTGGTTGTTGATCTGGTTCATCAACCTTCTGATCTCCTGTCCTCCACCACTAGTTATATGGATCGGTGGTGGTTTTGGTTTCTGCTGTGATGTTGGGTTGTTGTCTTTCGATGATGATGATCTTTCACTTTGTTTTGGTTGTTCTGGTGCTTTGCTGTTATCTCCGCTGAAGTTGAACAATCTGTCATCGTACAGATTCGTCCTGGCATTTGAGAAGTCAAATTGTTTTTTGTTGTCATCTTTCTTTTTGCTAGCACTAGATATCTTTTTGGCTGGCGCACTGAAGATTTCAAGTTGGCTGCGACGTTTTTCTGCCCTTAATGGTTGGACGAATTGATCCATTGTTGTCTGTTTTGTTTTGAGATTTTCCATCTCAATGTCATGTTGCTTTTCGTTGTTTATATCCTCGGTGATGAGAGTTGTCACGGGTGCTGAATCTTGTTGTTGAGATTCAGATTGTTTTTCCGAAAGTTTTTGGTTACTTTCCTCGTTGTTGAGATTTGTTGTTGTTTCTACCATTTTGCCGAACAAGTCAAAACACGTCTGAACAAGTTGAACTGAGATTGGAAACTTTAATCTCTGTTGTTGTTATCTAGAGCTTTTGAGAATTTTGAATTAATTGCGGAGCGAAACAAAAACACGTCTGTTCCCTTTGACGGACCGACGTGAACTGAGTTGGTGTTTTAGTGATTTTAGGGTTAGGTACATTTGGTGAGTAGGTGCCAAATTTTCGAAACTGAGATCGAAATCGAGACCGAGGCAAAAATTAAAAAATAGACCTAGACCGAGATCGAGATCGAGATTGAGACTGAAACCTAGACCGAGATCGAGACTGAGACTGAGACCGAGACCAGAACCGGAACCGAAACCGATAAGAAGACAGAAACCGAGAACGAGACAGAAATTGAGGCTAATAATGAGACTTCAAGAGAATTATCCGAAGTCTCGGTCTTGAGAACTATTAATACAGAACACAATCCTTACTTGCAATTTTGTGTGTCTAGCAGCTAGTAAAAAACTCTGGAAATTTGAACGTGTGTCCCTGTGAGACAATTTCAGACAATTATGAATAATTTCAAACAGTTATTCAGACAATTTGAATGTATCCTGGTCCGTTTCAATAAAACCCCTTTTACAACCCCTTTTACTTTAACAATTAAATTTGCGGCTCTAGCATTTTTCTGGCTTATTAACTGAATTTTTATTAATGACCCGATTTTTAAAAAAGCTCCCATTTTAAGACCAATTAAAATTAAGAGGCGCTATTGAGATGGTCATGTATCTAGGAGACCTGAGGAAGCTTCTGTTAGTCTTCAAATCTGATTTTGATAAGATATCATACAGGTGCTTGGTATTGGTAATTGGCAAGTGGCAGCCAGCTACAGAACCAACTTTATGTGTCTAACTAAGGGAGGTTATGAGGCACAGATTATCTGTACGACAAGGGAAGTAAGCAAGTAAGTATTCATGAACCGTTTCAACATTTAGTGTTGACCAATTATTAGTTTTTGTTTCAAATTAATGTATCTGGAACAGATAAGTTAGGGCAATTAGATAATATGGTCGAAAATCAAGTAACAGATAAGTGAGACTCTAACTCAGTCAAGTTTTGATGAAATCCGACCTCAATTCAGAATCAAGTCGACCTGGGTCCAAATTTTTAGTCATTTTTACCCCATGTACCTTCCAGGTTCCTTTGAAGACAACATGATGTGACTATAACTTCTATAAAAAAAAACAGCACAATAATTTGAAATGCTACATTTGTTGCTCAACTTTCTTATTTCTTCATTCCAATTTAGGTGAAATAAAAGTCGAGAAAAAAACATTCATTAAACATTAATAACAGCAAACACTTCCTCATATTTATGCGATGTGAGAGAAATTCTTTTTTTTATATTAAAAACTGTAAGTTTTCATTTTGCTATTTTTATTCATAATGTTAAAAGCGTAAATTGGTTTTTTATTTGCTTTACAAAATTGAATGGAATTAAAAAAGTTTTGTGGAATAGAATTGGCAATTTATGTTCTGTTTACTAAAGCAGATTAATATATTTTTATTGATAGTTAATATCAAAGTTATGGAAGCTATAAAAAACAAGTTTAATCTCATAAAAATTTCAAATGAATCCCCAAAAAAAAAGTTACAAATCTTTAAAAACAAGGCAAAAGTTTCAATTTATAAAACATTTGGGATTGAATCTTTGAATGACAAAAAGGTCGATATTTATAAAAATATATCCCTTTTTCATAACATATATACACATACACATATTTTAAAGATTTTAACCAAAATGTTTACCTTGACATGTGAAACAAACTAGAAATGAATACGAAAACAGAATTCGACATGTACATTTATATTCACAGGATGGGGGGAAAATGGTGTAATGATGTCGTCAGAATTTGATTTTTATTTGATATCCATTTACAGATTTAGAATTGATACGATAGCAGATATTGGCCGTAGATTAGAGCTTTTTTGATTGCAGCAGCAACGGTTAATCTGAGACAATCATGAAAAGTTCTCAAGCATGCTGCGAAAAGTTTTTGGAGAACTAAGCAACAACATGTTGGGGAAAGTCAAAAATTAGCTCAAATAGCTTAAATCGGTTAGTCGATTCCAAATCCAATCTGAGTCGACGTCATGCCAGGCACATCTTGGTCGGATTTTGAATTGATAGACCATTTTGAGCTATTCAAGGTTTAAACAGAATCTGGCACCCGGCTAGAGTCACACCAACATGAGGCCGTATTTTGAATCAATTAGCCGACAACAAAAGTTACAAAGATATGAGTAATCATGATCAGACCAGGTAGGACTTCTTCTTTAGGAGTCAAGTGGACTTCGAATTTACGAAATTCTTCCAAACTAATTGTGACTATTTTTGCTTTATAAAAATGTCATACTGTTACTGAGCAGCACTTCATTTTTGGATTTCAGGACAGAGCGTCTCGAAAAGCACAAGAATCAAAAAAGGCGAACACTCTTGAAGTTTGTGCCAGAGTCACGTCGACCTAAAGCCAGATTTTTCTTTGTCTCGAGATCCAATAATCCTTGTACTTCTGTACCATTATAAAATGCACGTAATATGAAAATATTCATGATCAAAGTTAGCAGTCATCGTGTCGGACTAGAAATGAACTTCCATTAAAGTTTGAGATGCGGTCTCATATCCTCATAAAATGTGAATTGTCTGGATAATTATTTTGAAGTAAAACCCACAAAAAATCGATTCAGACATGGATTACGATTGAATTACCTCCAAATTCAACCTACACATTGCGAAAAATCTCCAAAACTTTACCTCAAGGGTAGAAATAAAAATAAGCACAAGAGCAAATTCCTTTTGATATAATGTGATATTAACTACACATGCATAGCTATACAACTGACCCGAGCTTAAACCAACCGTAATGATAATCGGAAAAAATAAGAAATTTAAAGAAGACATTGACTCGATTCATCTGAATGAAATGATATTCTCTAGATGAAAATTTAGATACTTAAAAACTAATTTCCATTTTACGATAAAAGTCTAAATAAAAAGTCTTTTCATTGAGACAAAAGAACAGTCTTAATGGAAACAAATTTAACGCAATTTTCGCCTAATGAATGAATTTTTTAGGAGACCTACGTGCATTGATGCTTGAATAAACATATTTAAATGAATATATTTTAGGATATAACATGAAATGAGAGATATATGAGTGACATAATAGAGATTTTCTCATTTTCCTTAAAAAGGTAGATTTTATTTCCACAAATTTACATCAATTTGCATAATTCGCGTAATGAGTTTTGTTATTTGACTCGTTTTTTTCATAATCTCTCTGCTTTTTCTACGAAAAAAATTTGCGAAATGTCAACATATAAATAGGATAACTTCCAGGTGGGAGTAGGTTGGGTCTTTTGGATTTCTAAATTTCTGTGTAAAATGATGTCATGATTCATTGTGCATCAAAAAAATAAATTAAATGTAAACTAAACTGGGAAAAATGAACAATTGGAGAATTTTCGGATTAGAACCAAGAAGTTCTGGATGAAAAAAAAGCAGAGGTCGAAGCCGGTTCTTTTGCTATTTGGATTCTGCGCCATATTTACTAAACTTTTAGGTAAAACAAGCTCGGAATTGCACTTTAGCCGATTTCTTAGCCGATCGGCTAAAAATCGGCTAAACGATCAGTTAAAGACGAATTTAGGGCTTATTAGGTATATGAGCTTAGCAAAAATGTCTGATAATACTAGTATTTCATGTAGAGACCAATTTTAATAACTGATATGATGTTAAAATGGCTTAAACTCGCCAAAAAATACAAAATATGGTCTTAGGCGTCCAAATGCTTCAAGAGCAACATGGCTTAGGGTGATAATGAAGGAATGCTAGTTAGATGTCAAAACTGAGAATTTGTAAAATCTTTGTGATACAGTTAGTAGTACCAGGCTGAGAAACTAGGCGGTATTGACAATATTTATATGGAATATTGCGGTAGTTGGCGGTATTTGAATGAATCGGAGAATCTCGGAGTTTCTCAGCCTGGGCTTGCAATAGAGTCAAATTGAAAGCATTTTGTAGCAACCTAGGCTCCAAGTCGGATCATATTTCCAGTAAGTAAGTAAGTATGCTATTCAACATAAATGTCTTGATCAAATCAAGTGTGGAAGTTGACAACTCTTCATCCTTTACTTACTTACTTACTTACTTACTGGAACCATGCTCCGACTTGGAGCCTAGGTTGCTACAAAAGGCCTTCCATCTGACTCTGTTGCTGGCTGTATCACAAAGCTTGTACAAATTCTCAGTTTTGACATCTAACTGGCATTCTTTCATTACCGTCCTACGCCATGTTGCTCTTGGAGCACCTGGACGCCTTTTCCTTGTGGATTCCAACCAAGGGCAGTATAGCAAGCTTGTGTCTCACCCCCAGCTACAACACTATTACGTTTTCGAAGTGTGTGACCTATCCAGCCATATTTACGTAATTGTACTTCTCGATTGATGTCTTCTTGGCCTGCTCTTCTTAATAAAGCTTGATTCGATGGCCATTCGGTTGGATTCCCAGTCCACCAGATGCGGAGAATCCGCCTGTAGCAGCTATTAACAAAAACTCGAAGCTTTTGCTGTATCTCAGTAGTTGTGAGCCAGGTTTCACAACCATATAGCAGTACTGACTTGACACAAGCATTGAAGATTTTCATCTTCAAGGCTTTGCTGATGCTGGTGGATCTCCAGATATTTGAGAGCTTCGAAAATGCTCCTCGTGCTTTCTGGATTCTTTGCTCAACGTCCTTCCTTGTACCGCCATCTGCTGATACGTTACTGCCTAGGTACGTAAAGTGCTGAACTCTTTTGATGGTTTGTTCGCCAATATACAGTGGTGCATTGTTTTTGGCGTTGATTCGAATCTCTTCTGTCTTTTTAACATTGATGACCAAGCCCACTTTAGCGGATTCAAATTCCAAGTCTCTGAGCTTTCCCTGCATGTCTTGATGTGTGTGTGTCAACAAGCACGCGTCGTCTGCGTAATCAAGATCCTCAAGACGATCATTTAAAGACCAAACAATCCCTCTAGGCTTGCCTCTCGTCACAGACCGCATTACTTTATCCATAATTACCAGGAAAAGTAATGGTGATAACAAGTCACCTTGCCTGACTCCTGTTAATGACACAAAAGATTCCGATTGCACACTCTCATGTAGCACTCTACATCTAAATCCATCGTACGCTTCACGTATAAGCCTTATAAGCTTCTCGGGAACACCTAAATTACGTAATTCTGTCCAGATACACTCCCGATCTATTGAGTCGAAGGCTTTCTCGTAATCAATAAAGACGAGATAAAGTGCTGATTGCCACTCGATTGATTGTTCAACGATAATCCTCAGCGTACTGATTTGATCAATGCACGATCTATACGGCCGAAAGCCTGCTTGCTCCTTCCTCAATCTTGTCTCGATTGGGTCCATCAACCTCTGTAGAATTACCGACATAAACACCTTGCTTATGACTGATAAGAGGGTAATTCCTCTCCAGTTACTGCAGCTACTCAAATCGCCCTTCTTGGGAAGCTTAACAATCAATCCCTCCTTCCATTCCTCGGGATATTTCTCAAGGGACCAAATCTCATCAAAAAGTGGCTTGAGAAAATTAGCGGTGACATTAGCATCAGCTTTGAGGACCTCTGCCGGTATTTCATCCATTCCCGCTGCTTTGCCACTTTTAAGCCTTTTTACCGCCTCAATGATTTCCTTCTTTGTAGGTGGACGCGTGTCGATTGGCAAAGCTGGTGGATTCTCCACCGCTTCTATGCAGATACCATTACGCTGGACATTCAAGACTTCCTCGAAATGTTCCTTCCACCTAGCCGCTTGCTCATCAACGGTGACTAAGATTCTACCCTCTTTAGATTTGATTGGGACTTGCTTTCGGCCTGACCGGTCACTAAGCTCTTTGATTGTGTTATAGAGGTCCTTCATATTGCCACAGTCAGAAGCAGTTTGTGCTTTCTCTGCTAATCCATTAAGATGTCGTCTCCAATCATTCCTTACTTCCCTCTTGACTCTCTTATTCAGCAATGCATACTGCTTGCTTAGTTCCTCAGCTCTCGACTCGTTACAGTTCAAGAGTTTCACATTCACTTCTTTCCTTTGGTCTTCATCCTTTAATCATTAATTTTTATTCATCTGTATCTCATATAAAATACGATTCCGCCTTCACAAAGCCTTTTTTTGCCCCCATTTTCATACAATTCTAATTAAGTTTTCGCGTTTTAATTATCAAAATTTTATTCTATCGCTCATATTGAAGTGAAAAAAAGTGAAATTTTGTGTCTGTTTCCGAGGCTCAAAATTGAAGTAAAGGAAATGGAAGTTGATAGAGGCTCAATTTTTTTGTTGCGTATTAGTGAGGCGTAAAATTCCTTCAAAATTGAAATGCTTAGTAATTTGATATTCGCATAATTGAGTTTTTTTCCTTCTCGGTCTCAACAACTCAGTTAGTTGAAGGAATAGAAAGAAGAGTCACTCGGTTTGTAAGCATTTTACACTTTATTGAAAAATAAATTTTCATTCGGCCACTTAATTTTCATTCTAAGGAGATTCTCATCAGTTTTTAAATGAAAGTAGGTTTTTTTTTTCTTTATTTTCATTATTTCGAGGGTATTTGAAGATTTTTTAGAGAGCTTTTCATTTAATGCTTCTTATTATTCTCTGGAAAATTATATTATAGATTTATTTTTATTGTGTAAAATGGGACAGTTCCATGTTTTAAAGGATATAGGAGGTTTTTGGAAAATTAAATTGTATTTTTTGGGATTCATACCAGATTAAGACATTTGAACCAAGATTAAGCAAATATTAATGAAACTATCATGTTTAAGGTATGATTTTAGAGGCAAACTAGTGTCAACGTGGTCGCCCGTGACCGACGAGCTCGAATTTTCCCAGCAAATAATCAAAAAATTGAAAAAACGTTAAAAAATCACAATTTTGTCATAATTCTATTAGAAAAATGCGCTAAAAAGAATTAATAAATGACTTTGAGGACAAACTAGTTTCGAGGTGGTCACTCGTGACCGACAAAAGCGCATATTCCCCACAATGAATCCTAAAATTTGAAAAACACGATTAAAAATTACAATTTTGTCATTATTCTATCAGTAAAATGCACAAAAAATAACAAAATCATGAATTTTTTAATATAATTGAATCCTTAAATCCAGACCTTCATTTCCTCTCATTCAACAACCAAATCGGAACTTATTCTAATTAAAAATCCACTCATTCATAAATTTAATCCAAACACAGACAATTTTAATTATGAATTTCTCATATTTGTTAAGTAAATTTCAAAAAATGAAGGTTTTAAAAATTTATTAAATGGATTTATTTGAACGATAAATTAAAAATTTACACTTAAGATCCAAATTAATGAGTCAACAAAAACAGCATAAAAAATTATAAATCAAACAATTTAATTGTGCTCTTTTTCGTTTAATTGCCAACTTTTTTTTCTGTAAATGGTTTGTAAACTTTAAATATTTTTTTGGGATTCTCTTTTGTGTAAATGATAATGAAAAAGAGGACTACAGCTGCTTGAGGCAAATAACGTTGAAAATCGAGTACCCTTGAATGAAAATAATTGTCTGTTAACGTAAATTTGTTGCTGAAATAAATGTTGGCTGTATTCGGAGGAAAGAAAACTGCTGGTACATGAGGGGAAGCAGAGATGAATGGGAGCTTTTGACAAGCTTTTAAGTGGAATTTTAATCATGTTTCCTAGTGGCACATTGAGGTGAACCTCATTTTTTGCTGTAAAAATTAGGGATACTTTCGAATTAGGAATTGTGATTGGGTATGGCTGACATAACTTCTCAGCATCCGCTTCTGATGCACTCAATAGCTTGGCATACAGCTCTCTATTCTTGGATCAATGTATTATTTCTTGTTTTACCGTTAATACATCAACGTTCAAAAGTAATTTCTTGAACTATCTCAGCATTGTCGAATCTGAAGTATAGAGACATGTATAGCCGAATATAGCCAGTGCGACAGTAAGGCTTATACGACCGAGTAGTTAGACATCGGACCAAAAATCTGCATCACTCTTTTTTGAGTATGTTAGTTGGATTAGCATCAGAAATCAATCTTTCAATCATTATTAGAGTGCTGTCGATATGACAAGGATTCGCAAAATGTTCACGATATTAAACTTCTTGAAAATGGCCCCTAACCCAACTTGTTCATCGCATCCGCAATATGGTCATAGAATGCAAAATGGTCATATTGCACCTTGCATACCTCTTAAAATGTTCAAAATTTTCCAGGCTCAGCATCTGACCCCCCACAACCAAATAAATAATTCCGTTTCATATTATTCTGAATAAATTCATACATTTTTTTATTGACATAAAATTTCTACAACTTGTCGCTTGAAAGAAAAATGTTGTCTGGCTCAAAAGTCAACATCCAAATTTTTCTTGAATTAAAAATTGTCCTCCAGGATGTCCTCAAATGTATCCTTCCTAAAAGAACTCGAAAATTACCGTGATATTATTCGTAAATAAGGAAAATTAAAGTTGCAAAATTCAAACGAAAAATTTCGTCTCGAAATGTCATGCGGGTTTAGGGGATGTTTGGAAGTTACGTAACGCTTAGAAGACCACACCCCATAGGGGTCCTTGAAGGAGGTAGTTTGGTAACGAATTATAAATTGTGGTTCATGATTTTGTTACAAAGCTGCATGATGAGTGGATGGAAGGAGCTAAAAATGCTAATTCTCCGTTACGTAACTTCCAAACATTCCCCAAGCAAATGTATACTTACAGATATATGTCGTTGTCAAGTGTAAGAGATATAAATAAAATAAACATTAATTTGAGGTTGAAACCTGTAAAAAAATACATATTTTTATCTCTTTTTTTGTGATGCATGCAAAAGATTTCATATGCAGCATTGGAATATATAATTTAATAACAACATTCATATCGCACTGTTCAAGTATCTTTGAAACTTTATTATATATTTTTATTTCTCATCTAGCTATCTTCTTTCTGCATGTATGG
>NW_027226169.1:0-19283 GCF_022539635.2 Chironomus tepperi | reverse complement strand
AACAACACTTGGCAACGTAGTGACAACTTAGGCACAACATATTGAATACGTAGGAGCAACGTAGGGACAACGTAGCGACAATGTGACAACTTAACAGCAACGTAGTGACAACTTGGGACAATGCAATGACTCAAATGGGAGTAACGTAATGTTAACGTAAGAGCAACGTAACGGCAACATAGTGACAATGTAACTACAACGCAGGAACAAATTAATGAAAATGTGGGAGCAACATAGTGACAACATAGCTACAACGTAGCAGCCACATTGCGTTGCCTAAAAACTACCTTATGCTACTCGGGTCTTTTTTTGTCGGAATATTTAAACTTCGGGGTGGGATGAGTTTTCATGCTAATTATTTCTTGTGAATATTAAACTGTTTACTTTATTCTATTTTGTTTAGAATATTGGGAAGTTTGTGAACATTTTTAATGAGAAAAAGAAAAGTTGTTCTGGTAATTTTTGTTGTATTTGCATTCCTTTGTGTATAAGACGAGAAATTTAATTATTCTGAAATTTAAGTTTCATCCAAATTGAATTTAGGTTCCTGGAATGGGAAGAAATTTTGGTTTTACAATTGTATTTTAAGTTTTGTTTAAATTTAGTTTAGCATGAATTAGTGTAAATGTTCAATTAGGAATATAAAGCCGAAGAAGAAGATCGAGTTTTAATTTTAGTGAGATTGTAGGCAAGTGGGTATCTGGGGAGAGATTTAGCTAGTCTGAAAATATTCTTTCAAAAAATCATAGCACTTTACCTTAATTGCAGGCCCTGATACCTAACAGACAAGCTCATCATGCCCTTGAGAGCATTATTGCTTACAATTAGCTCAGTAGCTAGCTTAAGGTTAAGTAACTGTGAAAAGCACGAGTAGGATCTGTGTATTTGAAAATTTTACGTTCTACAAATCACAAAGTCCGGATCACTGACACCATCTCCAAATTGCCAGTACTAACCCGATTGGCAGTCAGACAGACACAAGTACCACATTAATGTCTGCTCTCAATCAGGAAGACTCGTGAACTTCTATTAATAACTCCAATTTCCCAAAACACCATTTAAAATCAACAACCTTGAAAATAACGACGAATAATTTATTAAGAAGCACAGCATTCCTTATCAGTACCACAAGACAATTAATCATAAATATTATAATCACTACAACCCGAGGAATTACTCCCATAAGAATAATAAAATGAAGAACTTTAATAAATTTAATAAAATTCAACTCAAAATTTCCCTTTTAAATCAACAATTTAATCATCGAATAACATCAAAATGCTATTAAATCAAATCGGTCTTAAAACTCTTAAAAGATTCATAAACAAAACCAAAATCAAAAAAAATTTATTCTCCCCCTCGGGCTTATTTACGTTATTTGATTTTCTCAAAGATACCGAGCCGCAATAATCTATTTTATTTTTTTGTTCCTCATGCTTTCCTCACGATCTGACAATTTACAATATATTTTGTTACAAATGACGAATGAAGTAGAGAACGAAAAGCTCCTTAAAAGCTTTTTGGGGGTTATTTAGGTATGATGTCATTCAGGTTTGACATAGAATTAAGCTTTTATGGATGGGCTCATTTCTGCGACCGATTTATACCTCGTGACGGTGAGAAATTGCTTGGGAAGTGCTTTTTGAGGCACGGGACGGAACGTTACGATATGGTACGGCACGGGACGCCACGGTACGACACGGTAGGCATGCTCGGCATGTTCATAGCATTTTTAACAAAATTTAACGAGTCGCAGTTTGGACAACACGGATGTACATGGACCACATATGAAATACCTTAAAACATCCTTTTAGGTTGTACCGTTTAAGTACCAAGCCGTATATCAGGTGCACACCCATCAATCGACCTCAGGTTAACCTTTTTCGAGATGGAATCCAGAATTCTTTTTAGTCGAGCACATACATACTAAGGCGCATAGCTCAATGTCGACTCTGATTTTGTATCAAAAAGTCAAATCTACCTCATATAAAATTCGAATCTACTTCAAGTTCCAGCTAAGGATTCAAAGTGTAAATTCGAGTCATCCTGAAGTTGTCTTGACTTCGACCCGTCTCAATCTCTAGAATTTGTCAATGTCGAGACTGAACTGAGACATTACAGGTCTATAATGCTAGACTTACTTGCTTCCTTCACTTACCGTACTGATTGTGATCCATAGTCTCCCTAAGATGACGCCTAAAGCAGGCGCTATCGCTAGCTTCGGTCAGCTAATTGCCTCTGTCTCTTTTGACAGCCTCATTCCAGGATGTAATGGTTGACATCATACCCAAACCAATCCCCTTTACTGTATTTTTCCATGAACTTGATTTAATGTGTCTTGTGTAAAATTCAATTAATGTTTGTCTGTTTTTAAACAAACTTTTGTCTACGTGGAAATGGAAATGTCAAAGAAAGTTGGTCGTTGTTACTTTGAAATTGTTGCAATGCGATACAATATTTTTTATGCTGGTCGTATTGTAGGTTAAGAATGAGTTTGCTTACATTAAGTAAGCTCATCGAGATTACATTAGGAAGTTTCGTGCGAAATGAATTGAGTTTTGAGTTTATTGAGTAAATAGGAATAGATATGTAGGTGGATGTAGGAAGAGTTTATGTAACTTCTATTAAATTTTATGGATTTAGCAAGCTGATGTACTTGGATGAGGATCAACATTGTAAATGTGAAGTGTTCAAGTTGAATAAAACTTCTTTTTTTGAAGCATTTATCAAATGTGGCATGGATATATGAAGTTGTAGTGGAACTTGGATGTTGCCATAGTACAGAAGCTGATCTAATGAATTGCTGGATATAGAAATTGATTCCGAGAACCACTAGTCCTAGATTACTCAAATATTGAACAATGAT
This sequence comes from Chironomus tepperi, assembly GCF_022539635.2. Lineage (NCBI taxonomy): Eukaryota > Metazoa > Arthropoda > Insecta > Diptera > Chironomidae > Chironomus > Chironomus tepperi. The sequence goes on along the minus strand of NW_027226169.1, from coordinate 16,417 downwards.
TTAGAATAACGGTGTCAGTCCTTTACTGGCTGAGAGACCGCTTTTGGGTAGCCAATGGATTCTGCTATATTACGCAAAGTAGTGATCGCCGGCGACTGTCGTTCACGGTCTCCATTAACCGCCAATGATAAATGATATTCAGTGGACTTTTTGCCGTTGCCGTCGGTCAATTTCCAACTTTGCTTCAACGTCTTTCTTTAACAAATCCTCTACAAATAGCCAATTCCCATTCCACCATCTCAAAAAATCTCACTACCTCAATTTACACCCTTCATAAAAAATAACAATCAAAAGTAAAATCTGAAATAATTTTCATGGATTAATGCAATTAAAATCAGCTATAAAAACCGAAGTTTTCAACAAAAATCCACTTATCGTGCAGCTCCAAATGCCTGCCACATGTGGCATGAAATTACGATTCCAATTCGTATTTGTTGCTTTATCGGACTTAAGAATTTAAGGAAAGCTTTGAATATATTTTTATATCGTTGAAATAAAGTTTCTTTCGTGTTATCAACACTTTCTTGTAGCTGTACACTTGAATATATACAGAAAAAAATAAGTATTGTAGAAACCCGATCGCTGCATATTGAAATATTGGAATCAAGTGGCACTCAATTGGCAAATTTGGTTCTCTTTGCCACGGCGACTAGGCAGCTACATACTTACTTACTCACTTACTTGCTGGAACCATGCTCTGACTTGGAGCTTAGGTTGCTACAAAATGCTATCCATCTTACTATGTTGCTGGCTGTATAACAAAGCTTGTAACAATTCTCATTTTTGACATTTAACTGGCATTCCTTCATTACCGTCCTACGCCATATTGCAGTTACATATTAAGAGCCAATTGGGAGCAAATTTGGTTGTCTTCATCAAATTGCTGTTACTTGCCCGATCAGGGCATATTGAAGTGTTGCCAACACGGCAACAAGGCCTAAACGTACTTAGAACCAAGTGGCAACCAATTAGTGATGGAAATCAAAGCTGATGAAGACAACCAAAGCTGCCAATTTGTTCTAAGCATGTGTTACCGCTTCGTCGCCCTAATGGCATGTGCTGATCGGTTTAAAGACTCACAAAGTGTGCCACATTTTCATAATCAACGGAAAATATAATCATTTCCTTATACAATGAGGAAAAAAATATAAAAATATTATCAAATTTAATCCAATGATAATTGAATGGATTTCATGTAATGCCTGCCATAAAGACACAGCACAAACTTTTACTTCTGGTCGACATAAACTAAATTTTTTTCTAAAAACTTCTTTTTCCTCAATTAAGATTCAATCCGACCTTATTTTTGTTATATATTCCACAACAAAAAAAAATCATTTATGCTTGGGGAAAAATGTACGAAAATTTGTGGATTAGTAAGCTTGCTCAGCATGTACAAACATACCGAAAAAAAGGGTCACAATCAAAATCGTCAATTAGTTCCTTTTACCCCTCTTGAAATGTTAAAAATGTGGTCAAAAAATAATATGTAGGATATTTTTAGATGATTATGATGATGATGATTAACAATAAGCACGCACGTGACTTGATTCGATTGTTGTTGTTGGAAAACTAGAGAGTTTGTAGAGTCATGTGAAGGAATTGGGGTTGATTGGGACATTCAATGACAGATTTCTTTCAATTTTGAATTTTAGATAATTTCCTTATTGGATTTATGTAATTTCTTTCAAATGTATGTCAATGAAATATGAATTATGTCAGGATTTATTTGGAAATATTGAAGATTGTGTTATGAAATAGATAGCTATGTATGAGACTAGATTTATCGAGTATCTGGCAATTTGATGTTATAACATATGCAATATTGCATTGATCCCGACCTGACTAATTAGACGCAGACTTGAGACTCATTAGATTGGGCAGCAGTCACGTTGGCTTGGGATAGGTATTTTGGCCATTTCTACTGAAAATCCGGCTAAAGACTGACTTGACTCATCAATTTTAGCAAAGAGTCACAATCATGCTGGCTTAGGACAGGATTTTCCTGGCATTTCTATCTAAAATTCAGCTTAATGACGACTGGATTTTTGGACCATTCCTACGCATTTCCTGCTAACAATCCAACTCAAGGACGGCTTGAACGTAGCCTGAGTTTAAATTTCATCAAATTTGACTTGAAGATAGAGCCAGGCTTGTCTGAGGTCGAATTCTCTGTCAGTTCTATTCAATGTAGCTTCCGGTGGTGATATAGTTGTTGTTGATGTTCTGAAAGATTTGTTTTTATCAGCAGCATGATTTTTGGGTCCAAGATAGTTATATTTTAACGTAATACTTCGAAGAAACCCTAATCCGGCAGGAAAGCCGGCGGAGAAAAGAAAAAACTACAACCCCGAGTCAGCCTAACTCTAGCCTGGACTAAATTTCACTTTATCTGACTCCAATTCATATGGGCTTAGACGAAAAAAAAGTTCCATTTACTAAAATCACTCAAAACTTTAAAAAACGACTTCTGTTAAATAATCTGAGTACCACAACACAAAAAGGCAACATAAATACAGCCTATAGTTCTATTCCAGTTTAATTATTAACAAATTAAGCTATTAATTTTAATTTTTTTCGAATTTTTGTGAATATTTTTGTTGTTGTAAACACAAAAAAATTTGTATGAAAAAATTCAAAATTTTCTTAACGTTTTTACAAAAAATCATTAATTTAACTACTTTAAACCAGTTTTTGACTAACTTTTAATATTTTGCATTGTAGAGCATTGAAAAATGAACAAGTACGACTAATTTTTTTACCTTAGAACTCATTATTCATAAAATTAAAAGCATTTTTGTCCAAAAACTCAGATTAAGTAACAAATTTTCAGTGTCAGAAATCGAGTTTGTTTTTCAAATTTCGGCTTAATTATAGTGTTTTATTTAACATATTATACATCAAAATGTTCGTTTTTTAGAACTATATAAGATAGACTATTTATATATTACCCTAAATATCCAGGAAAAGAGAAAAAAGCCAATTACATCACATTTCTGACACTGAATTTTCGAACGACTAAGCCCATATACATACCGTCCTAGTGTCGAATATTTCATCTTTTTATGCCATTTGCTTTCCGAGTTGATTGTGGTCAAATTCACAAGTGTAGCAGATGATCCATAGATTGACTAGATTAGTGCTTCTCACATTATTCATGCGTCTAAATGATACAGCTTCGGCTGTGAAACTTAAGATTCATATTTGATGAGTTGAACTCTAAACTAGATTATCTACCACTCTTCCTATACCCCAATCCCCCATAAAATCTAAATCCTAGACAGCATAAATAAATAAAATCCCCAGCCAGACATCATTAATGAATGTCTCAATAAGAAAAATTACAAAAGTCCTCGTGTTATTGATCGAGGGACTTAAGCGCATTTTTGTCCCAGCGATCAGTAATTGATTAATAAGTCACTTTCAGACCTAAAAAACGAGATCCAGTAGGATCCAGGTCACTTCCAGACCCACAAAACAAGATCCAGTAGGATCCAGGTCACTTCCAGACCTTCAAAACGAGATCCAGTAGGATCCAGGACACTTCCAGATCCAGTAAATTCCAAGTCATCCTACTAGATTTTTGAGAATTTTATCATTTAACGGATTTTCATAATTTAAATCTCATAACGGTCAAAAAAATTCAAACTTTGTTCAGTAAACACTGTTAAAACATCGAAAAACATTGAAGAACACTGTAAAACAATGGAAAAACGTGTTGTTGTTTTTGTTGTTGTTGTATATGAAAATGAAAAATTGTTAATTATAGCATTTATGCGTTGATTTGAAACTTTTAAATGCCCGGCGCCGCAATAACTTTATTGAACTGATCTTTTAAAACTATTCCGAGATCTCTACGATGTCTGGATAAAAAGTTTTTAACGTCAGCCGAACGCCCGAACGAACGCACGAACAAAGTGATTTATTAAGCTACCTTTTTGAAATAAATTTCAAAAATGCGCTAAAAAGGACCCTAAAACAGCAGCATAAAGTAAAATGAAAATTTGATTTGATAACAACTTCATGAAATGAAAGCATGGCAATCCTATTAAGGCATCTACAATATTAATTTGCCTTCTTTAACTCTTAATGGCAATTTTGAATCGACAAAATGGAAAATTTAATTTTATTTCATCCTTTCAAGTTCAAAATTAGCTTTTTTTTTCTTGCTGCTGCTGCCTTTTATTTTTAATGAGCGTCGCATGAAATTTTTTGTGTTAGGATTCATTCATTTTTATGGATGTCTCATTTCTTTGTCATCATTCATTAGCTAACCCGAGTCACACATCATGATGATGATGCTGTCAATGTATGGATTCATTGCAATGTCCTGTCGGCCATCATGTGACGAGCAATTACCACGATGTCATCAATCTATTTATCTATTGACAGACGGAATACATCGATTGAGCAAGCTTTAGGCACTATCTGAAAGATCCCATGGATCACCATTGATCCGTACGGTAAGAATGCATGTACAACTACCCAGAAGTGACCTCAAATCGGTGTCATTTTTGAAGAATAAGCCATTTGACCTCAAAATACCCCTCTATCCCTAGAAATCGACCCATCCTCATCCACTCACAATGTGTAGCTCGGCCAAGTCGCTCAGACATTTCATAACCCTTTAAAAAGGCTGTAATAATGTAGAATTATTAAATTATGAACACATTTTAAGCATGTAATGATCCTTTTTAGAACTTTTGATAAAAAAGAAGTTCTACCAAAAAGCGACAATGATAAAAATCCATCAGTAGATTTCAAATCTTCATAGTCAATTTAAAGAAATAGCTGCAAAATGTACAAACAATCCCACAAATGTAGACCATTAAAATAATGAATTGATTTATCAATGAAAAGTAAAAATTTTTATTAAATAATATAACAATTGTCTATTCATAATCAAATTGATGACGCAAATCTAAATTCATAATGTTTTGGGGTTGTTTGTGCTTTATAGAATACAGGTTTGGAGCTAGAAATTTCTGAAGGGGTTCAAATTTGACGCATCGATATTCAATTCAAGGCTATGGCGCCTTAAGGTGCACAAAACACTGACCCCTCCCCTAATATGATGCAGATACCCTAGCCTAAAAGAATTGGGTTTTTGTCTCAACAAACCCCCCAAACTCTTAGGATCCCCCCTAAATATAATTTCTAAAATAGTCATTTCTCCGCCAGCTTACACGTAAAGCTTACTTACCTACTTACTTAGTTAGCCATACAGATGAATGTTGATCCATAGCCTCCCTCAGATGGCACTTTATTTACTTACTTCCTCGGTTAAGGCGCACGTGAGCCCATTGCTTCGTGCTGATTAAAATATCTTAATCCGGCTTTATACTTCGAGAACTTCTGCACATCCAATCCAGGAATTCTTTGTGATCTCGAGGAAGATATCTTACCATCCACAAAGTCCGATACAGCCATCCTATATATTGGGGCATGTTTTGGGCGTCTGTATACATGTCTTGCTGATCTCAAACGATTTACTCAGAGATGGAACCTAAGGTCGTTTTATTGCTGGCTGTCATCTGTCAATTTTAATACCAAGTGCAAAAATTGTGAAGCAATTTGGAATATTTTCCCCACCTCCCTCCCCCCTACCTTAATGTTTCGAAACAATCAATTTTAAAATGTTCCAACAAAACACAAAATAAACAAAATAAAATAATATCAAAAGTTCACGAAGTATTCATAAAATAAATTAAACCAACATTACAATTTCCATATAAAAAAAAACTGAATGTAAAATTGACAATTTTTGATGGATTTATATATCTAACAAAATACCTGACAAAAATCATCAATTTTATTTCCTCTCCAACCCCACCCCAATTCTTTCATTTTTATTCATGACAGAAATTCTCTCTTTTTTTTATGGTATTCACATCTATAATTTGCCATCAGTCGAAGCTCGAAGAACAAAAAAAAAAAATAAAGCATGAATTTCAAATTCAACATACATCGTAATAACATACAGAATTGAATTTTTATTGATGTTAAAAGCATAAATCGATAAAGCGCACACATATGGTTCAAAGTGCTTGTACTTATCTGTCTTATAACTGGCAGTTAGAAGCATTAAAGCACATGCAACATGTTTCAAATGTCTCAAAATTGAAGCGGAATAAAAATGACTTTTATTGGATAGATTTGTGCACGTGCAATAGCAACTTGTAGCACTGTTATTTATGTTTCTTTTCAGTTGGATAATCTGAGGATGGGAATTTTTAGTGGAATTTGAAGATGTAAATGCTTATTTACCTGATTTGCTAGCTGCACAGATCAATTTTGATCCATGATCTCCCATTGATGTTGCTTGAAGCTGGCTCTACAACTTGCTTCCACTAGCCAATTTCCAATGCCAAGTGCAATGCTTTCTCTATCGATAGCCTCCTTCCATGAGTTCTTAGGTCACCCAAGTGCTCTCTTGGCATATAAAAAATCAGAATTGAATGCCTTAACCCTAGACAAGAACACAATTGGTTGTTAAAACTAGTTGGAATCTAGCAGTATACGTACTCCGAGCATGATGATGTAGTCGCTAAGTCACCACATTGACAACAAGATGTGAAATTGTCAATACTGCAACGTATCTGCTGTTTTCGGCACAATTTCATTACTACATTTGAAATTTGGTGCCTTGTCCAGTTTGGGCATGAGTGCATTTAGTTTACATAGGTTTTGGAACTTGTATGCAAGTGTGTGAATACCCAAATAGACGCAAATGATTAGAACTAGTTTAATCATTAGAGCTTCTCTACGTGAATTTGATGTTTTGTCATCAACTCGGCCATGTAGCGATGCATTAATACCTGCGGCTATGTTGTGCCAATCAAGCACCTTCTTGGCTAGTGGGAAGTATCCAGCGATAAAGTCAATTTTAGCCAACATCTGAGGAAGCCATGCAGAGTTGGCAGGACTTTAAAGTGGAGTCCGGACTTTGAAAGTCCGGACTTTCAAAGTCCGGACTTTGAAAAAAAAAGTGGAGTCCGGACTTTCAAAGTCCGGACTTTAGTGGAGTCCGGACTTTAGAATAGTCCGGACTTTAGAATAGTCCGGACTTTGAAAGTCCGGACTTTGGGACTTTGGGAGTCCGAAAAGTCCCATACAATTTTTTTTTTTTTTTTTAAAGTATTTTAATATTTTTTTTTCGATTACACTGCGTAACCCGAGCTAAAAAAGTGAATTTTTTGACATTTTTTTCGGTTACACTGCGTAACCCGAGCTAAAAAAAGTGAATTTTTTGACATTTTTTTCGGTTACACTGCGTAACCCGAGCTAAAAAAGTGAATTTTTTGACATTTTTTTCGGTTACACTGCGTAACCCGAGCTAAAAAAGTGAATTTTTTGACATTTTTTTCGGTTACACTGCGTAATCCGAGCTAAAAAAGTGAATTTTTTGACATTTTTTTCGGTTACACTGCGTAACCCGAGCTAAAAAAGTGAATTTTTTGACATTTTTTTCGGTTACACTGCGTAACCCGAGCTAAAAAGTGAATTTTTTGACATTTTTTTCGGTTACACTGCGTAACCCGAGCTAAAAAAGTGAATTTTTTGACATTTTTTTCGGTTACACTGCGTAACCCGAGCTAAAAAAGTGAATTTTTTGACATTTTTTTCGGTTACACTGCGTAACCCGAGCTAAAAAAGTGAATTTTTTGACATTTTTTTCGGTTACACTGCGTAACCCGAGCTAAAAAGTGAATTTTTTGACATTTTTTTCGGTTACACTGCGTAACCCGAGCTAAAAAAGTGAATTTTTTGACATTTTTTTCGGTTACACTGCGTAACCCGAGCTAAAAAAGTGAATTTTTTGACATTTTTTTCGGTTACACTGCGTAATCCGAGCTAAAAAAGTGAATTTTTTGACATATTTTTCGGTTACACTGCGTAACCCGAGCTAAAAAATTGATTTTTTTGACATTTTTTTCGGTTACACTGCGTAACCCGAGCTAAAAAAGTGAATTTTTTGACATTTTTTTCGGTTACACTGCGTAATCCGAGCTAAAAAAGTGAATTTTTTGACATTTTTTTCGGTTACACTGCGTAACCCGAGCTAAAAAAGTGATTTTTTTGACATTTTTTTCGGTTACACTGCGTAACCCGAGCTAAAAAGTGAATTTTTTGACATTTTTTTCGGTTACACTGCGTAACCCGAGCTAAAAAAAGTGAATTTTTTGACATTTTTTTCGGTTACACTGCGTAACCCGAGCTAAAAAGTGAATTTTTTGACATTTTTTTCGGTTACACTGCGTAACCCGAGCTAAAAAGTGAATTTTTTGACATTTTTTCGGTTACACTGCGTAACCCGTCGCAACAAAGTCCAAAGTCCAAAGTCCAAAGTCCAAAGTCCAAAGTCCAAAGTCCAAAGTCCAAAGTCCAAAGTCCAAAGTCCAAAGTCCAAAGTCCAAAGTCCAAAGTCCAAAGTCCAAAGTCCAAAGTCCAAAGTCCAAAGTCCAAAGTCCAAAGTCCAAAGTCCAAAGTCCAAAGTCCAAAGTCCAAAGTCCAAAGTCCAAAGTCCAAAGTCCAAAGTCCAAAGTCCAAAGTCCAAAGTCCAAAGTCCAAAGTCCAAAGTCCAAAGTCCAAAGTCCAAAGTCCAAAGTCCAAAGTCCAAAGTCCAAAGTCCAAAGTCCAAAGTCCAAAGTCCAAAGTCCAAAGTCCAAAGTCCAAAGTCCAAAGTCCAAAGTCCAACCCGTCGCGTAACAAAGTCCAAAAAACCACTTTTTCAAGTCATGTTACGCAGTGTAACCGAAAAAAATGTCAAAAAATTCACTTTTTTAGCTCGGGTTACGCAGTGTAACCGAAAAAAATGTCAAAAAATTCAATTTTTTAGCTCGGGTTACGCAGTGTAACCGAAAAAAATGTAAAAAAAATCAATTTTTTAGCTCGGGTTACGCAGTGTAACCGAAAAAAATGTCAAAAAATTCACTTTTTTAGCTCGGGTTACGCAGTGTAACCGAAAAAAATGTCAAAAAATTCAATTTTTTTAGCTCGGGTTACGCAGTGTAACCGAAAAAAATGTAAAAAAAATCAATTTTTTAGCTCGGGTTACGCAGTGTAACCGAAAAAAATGTCAAAAAATTCACTTTTTAGCTCGGGTTACGCAGTGTAACCGAAAAAAATGTCAAAAAATTCAATTTTTTAGCTCGGGTTACGCAGTGTAACCGAAAAAAAATGTCCAAAAATTCCCAAAGTCCCAAAGTCAAAGTCTCAAAGTCCCAAAAGTCCGGACTTTCATAGTCCGGACTTTAGTGGAGTCCGGACTTTCAAAGTCGGACTCCACTAATCTGTCATAGTCGGACTTTTCGGACTTTTAAAGTCCGGACTCCAAAGTCCTGCCAACTCTGAAGCCATGAATAAAAATTGTTCAGTATGATCAGCGAAGTAAGCAAGTGACAGTACTTACTTACTATCATTAAAACATATTTCTCACTCCTCACACTATTTCCATAGTTTATGTCATGATCATAACATCAATGACTGAATTAATATCGTCAAGATGTGCAACGCGATGTGAACTGATGAATAAAATTTGATTAAATTTATAGCGGAATAGCTTCAATATTATGAAAATTGATTTTTACTGCATCATCGCTCACATCAACATCCTTCAATTGCAGTCAATTTGCTATGCAATTTTTCAATTTCAATGTCTTTTTTGAATTGGAAATGATTTTTTTTACATTGACATACATATTTATGAGTACTATTAACATTATTTATGCATATTGGAGATAATAAGAGCCAATGATGAAAGTTTTCTTCTTCATAAAATTTAATGAGCTCATGCCGTGAACAGTGCATAGTTTGCTGTAGCTTAATATGCAGTCATTAATGCTATATGTGATATTAAAAACTCTATCATGCTAGATTAAACTTTATCTGTCGATTAGTTAGCTTTTTTTCTCATATCCATAGTCTATAAATGAAAAAAATCGCTTGCATTTTTATTTGCAAGCATTTCCACATCAGTTGCTTAATTTTAATTAAATTCCGCTCTCTTTGTTCATTAAAAATTCAAAAACTATCGGAAATGGTGGAATTTTTTTGATGTTTAATTTATCTTTTATAAAGCTTTTGTGTGTTTGTAGATCTTTTGGATATATATTGGAGTAATTCAGCTATTTAGTAACACCAACAACTTGACTGCTAAGAGCTTTACGTACTAACAATGTAGTTGATGGCAAGTTAATGTCCTATTGATGGCTAGTTCTGTTGATGTCCTGTTGATGACTAGACGCACTTAATCAAGAACCAGCAATGCTAGCTATAGAAAACCTTCAAACGACATCTTAGAGAAATCGTGAATCCTCAATTGATCCGTCCAATCCAGTGTTTCCTCATCATTTTCGGGTCACGGCATATTTTGCTGATAATCAACGGTTGAAACCGTAAACAGCATGCGCTTCATGGCATTTGCAAAAGAACTTAGCGGCTCTCAGATTGGGTAACACTGGTCTAAAAATGATCATTGCGATAGCAGTAGTTTGATCCTTAACCAGCTCTAAGTTATCTTAACTCTGTTGATTCAAAGCTGTCCCGAAACAAACAAAGAGCGGGATTCTTTGATACATTAATATCTCCATGGTACCTAAAAGCGTTCTCTTTGACTGTGTTTATTATTTAAATTATTTATGTCAACAGGAACAACTTTATCTCAAATAATATTTATCAATACAAGCTCGTTGATATTTTATTTGCTACCATAACTTCAATGGCCATTTTATGATTGCTGATTAAAACTCATTCAACTATTCATCAACATCCGGTTAGTAAATATTTCAAAGAATTTTTCAGGCTTCCATGGTAATTTACGGATTTCCTTTCAAAAAGCTCCTGTTTACAATTTTTTACTTCTGCATATTTACTCATAGTTTTCACTGTGGCTACGGTAATTATCACAATAACTGATGGATTGATATCAATATTTCATTTTCATGTCAGAATAGCGTGTGGCCATAAAAACAAGAAATTCCCTGAATGCGGAAAACTCCAGTTGAAAACAATTTCTTTATGAATTTATTATATCCAGTTGGATGGAAGGTGAAAATGATGAAGAAGTTTTGCAAATTGCTAGTGAAAGTCATGACGTGAAGTTTGTGATGTGATCGGAAATAATGAGAGGGAGAATGGGAGGACAATGGTGCATTTTCTGTGAGACTGAAGAGGAGTTTGGCTTGATTTGTAGGTTTTAAGATCCGGAATTGGGATTATGATGAGATTGTGATGAGTTTGTCCATAGATGTGGATTTAAATGACTCCTTTTGTTCAATTTCGATCAATTTTTTGAGTTTCTCATACTTACTTACTTCGCTGGCCGTACAGATCAATTGTGAACCATGGCCTCAATTAGTCTACGTCTGAACCTGATTCTATTGCTGGCAGTCTTACTTGCCAATTATCGATGCCAAGTGCATTACCATTGTATTTTAGGGCAGGACATTAGGAGTCAAATTCTCCAACACCCTACCACCCCCTTTTCTCTGGTACTTTGTGTCAAACTTCATATTTTACTGTCAATCGACTATTACCCCTAACAGGCAAAGAAGCCGCTTCTAGGTACCGTAGTGGTCTTTATGTACCATGAAAGCATGATATTTGCTTATTAAGATACGATACCACTAGGTATCCCGACATCTCTCTGCCACATTTTACCATCTATACATCTACTTCAGATTCTTCTACTGACTTCATTACACCACTCGGAATGATCATGTTCAATATTTTCTATTAACAATCGTATATCAACTCACTGCATTATTCACAATTGAATCAGATTTCAAATGGAAGTCCCTTCGAGTGCTCTACATATCAGTTACTATAATCTCAGCATACACGTATGCAAGTCCATATTCTCAGATGTCATTACACCCGAGAACACAAAAGGTGCAATATTCTATATCAAAGCATCGCTATTATTGTGCATTCTTCTTGCTTGATGACTGGATATATTTCTTCATAGAATGGTCAAAGGTAGAGATGATATTCATCTTAGAGCTGGATGGCATCAACCACACTTGTGCTGAAAGTTAAGATTGGCTTCTGGATATGATTTTTATCATTGATGCTTAATCAAATCGTGTTCTTTAGTTCAACGATCTGTAAGATTATTTATATGAATGGTACGTCCAATTTATTTGTAAGTGATGACGTCATTGAGGGGTTTATTGAGTTTGATGTACTTACTTCCTTGGCTGTGGTCCAACATATTGATGTGCTGCGACAAAATCATTCTTTCGGCATTAAAGTTGACGTTTCCATCTCATTCGACCAGTTCCTGCTTTATTCATCATGCTGCTCAGCATCTCCTATTGTTTTCAGCAGACTAATTGAATATTTCAAGAGTCGTACTGTATCGAACGACAAATGGAATGAAATACGGTCGACTATACAGAAGTTTCTGACCTTGTTAAGTTTTGTTGATAAAACTTTTGATGAAATGATATTGCTGGCAGCTTTAAATAATTCATACCTGATACTTGTGTAAAAATTTGCATATTTTAGTGTAAGCTTTATCATTTGAAGTTAATTTTATGGGAATGTGGGGTTAGTGGTGTGGACATTTTGGGTTGCTGTAAGGTAAAGAGGGATTTGGGGCTTTGAAGGATGGTTCGGTACAGTTTAGGGTCTTCAAAGGATAGTTCAGCTCAGTTCAGAGTCTTCAAAGGATGCTGGTGGCGACACAAAGCGGAAAATTGAATTTTTAACCAAAAAATAAGTCAAAATACTCCATTTTGGAGCCGTAAAGTCGACTTTGCATCTTACCGTTAATACGGCGACGCAGCGGTGCCCAAGCGAACACGATGAGTTATTTAGGACTCAAACCCTTACTCCTTGACTGGAAATAAACAAACCTTCCTTAGATGTTCATTTGAAACAAATTAAATCCAGAATTCTAATTCAATAAAATACGTTTTAATACCTCAAACTCACAAACTTCCTTACTTACCTCTCTATTTCATTCGGGTGTTGATTTAAATTTTGATAAGTAAATTTTCTCTCCTTTTTTTTACTCATCCGAAATTCTTTACATCTCTTTGAATTTTTAATTCATGAATCTTTACACAAGAAAGCTCGTTCAATCAACTTTAGCCCAAAAAATTAAATGAATCCTTCATTTCAGGTGTATCTTTAGCACAGAGAACTTTATTTGTCCAGAAGGTATTAATTCAAAATCTTTGTGTGATTTTCTTTGAACTTGAGAGCTTTTACATACCCACATGAAAGTGTTTAGCTTTGTAATCACTTTACTAATCCTTTTTTTGTACCTTTTAAGGGGTTGACCGGTTATTATAAAACACAAAAATACGGCTTCATACAAAATATCAGAATAACTTGCACTTGTGAAGTATGGTGTCCATCCATGAAATATCAGTTCCAAAATAGGTTTTCCCTACTCTAATAACCTCTAATTCCAACTTTACCCTTAGAAACAATGAGTAAAATGGTGTGTTTTTGATCAAAAAATGGATGCGCTGATAATGAAGCCCTCAAAACTAAATCAAATGACTACATCCGACTACACACATCATCTAATTCATCCATTAAATTCCCAAAAAGCCACCAAACATCCCAAACCAAATTATTCAACTTTAATCCACACCACATCTATCTTAATTATTCCACAAACAAAGTAAAACATTAAATGAGGTGCCAATTACCATTCACTGCCTGTCCTCCCCTCCCTTCCTATCCACATACACATAAACATCTATTTTTAGAATTCATTACTAGAAGTAATTAAATATTCATATCTTTTCTCCTTTTTTTTTATTACAGATGGCAACCATTCCTGATAAATAACATCTTGAACTTCTATTCAGTATTCCTTTTAATTAGTAATACTGTGGATATGCTGCCCATCTCATCAACAATCCATGGAAAGCTCACAGAGACCGATGAAAGTTTTACGTTCTATTTCGTTTGATGGATGGACAGACGAGGTGAATACATAAATATTTAAGCTTTTTTTCTGATACATTTTTCTTATATTTTTTCTTCACTAAACGTCTGACCTAGGTTGAGAGATTTTTCGATCAAGTGCGTAACGATTCGACAGCATCGAGTGGAATGGGATTATTTTGTTGCTGTGTGTACTTTTTTTGGCCTGTTTGTAGTTGTGTTCACATTAGAGCTTATACAATAAAGTTTACGTCACTAAAAAAAAGACTTGACATGAATTTGTGAAATTTTTCAGGCTTTTTTTGTTTTGTGGACAGGTGTCTTGAAGATGTGGTTTATTATTGTTCGATGCTGCGATATTTGGAATTGATTGAATGAGTTGAGTTGTTTAAGGTTGTTTATTTTATTGCTTGAAATGGTACTGAGTGGGCAGGCTCATATCTGATTAATTGTAAGTCTGGTTCTAAGCAGAATAAGAAATCGGCTTGGAATTTGTATGAAAATCGATTTGGGCGGAGGCGACTACAAGCCCCAAACCTATTTATGCCCTTATCCCCCATTTCGACCATATTTCAAGTCTGGAGCAAAATAATTGAGGGTAAGTACAATGCTTCAATCTCGCCCTTCATCCTGAATCTCTCAATTCTGCCTCAGCTCAAAATCATGCCGTCCTCATTTTTCTTCCTCATCAAATCTTGCCATGTGCTTCCCGAATTCCTTGTCATAATTGAAAACTTCTGTAATTTAATAAGATGTAATCAATTAAAAAGGATTTAAATTCCTCCACAAATTTCTCATGAACTCACAAACATCTCAAACCAGCTTCATCTTCCTCAGTTCCAGATTAATTACAGATTACATCACTTCAATTGCTCTCAATATCAAATTCATTCATTTATTCCTATTTACAAAAATCTGATGCTCATTCAATTTATAGCATTTTAAAAATGTAGGCGTAATCCTATAGCAAAGCATTGAAAACCACAGTGAGACAAGGATTCAGCATTATTTAATTCATCTGCTATTATAAATTGCTTATACGATGTCGTACTGATTGAATTCATTTTCATGGAATTTTATTGTATACGCAGGAATGTCTTTCATTATAAATGAGCAAGTTTTAAGTAATGAGAAAATCATAGAGTACGTCTTTATGGGAAAGTATTATATTCAGGAAATTAATTTTAATATTTATAATGGTTGTGGTAGTTTGCTATTTTTAGGAAGATATTCAACATGTTTTGATTAATCTTTTTATGAGTTTTGTCGTTATTTGGAACTATATTAATTGATTTATCAGATAATTATTCGAACCGACGTCTAACGATTTCCAGTCGCATGCATGCTCCTATCACTGAGCATTCGGGGTTTACTCGACTATATACCAAAATGTCATAAATAAATTACAGGTTCCTATGCAAACCTACCACGTCACTTTCCTTCGTTTTATTGCACTGATGGCTACTGATGGATGCTATCTAATTTTAAGTTGTAGCAAAGCAAGTAAGTAAGATGCGTAGACCATGTATACGATATAAGTAATATGATGTATCTTGAAGGTTCTCTATGCCTTAGAAAAAACATGCTTTACTGCAGAAAAACATGTCTTTTAACATGAAAAAGTGATGGATTGATCTATCGAGCCTCAAACCTAATCTTACCAGAACAACTTTGCAGACTTTAGACATAAAAACAGTAAACAACAGTCACATTTAGCCACAACAATATAGATTGATGTATTGAGCATAATATTTAATCCCAAATGATCAACAAACTACATAAAAATAGCAGGTAATTGACTGATTGACGTACAACTTCAACTGACCCATATTATCAATAAAACCTTCGACATTCCTATCAATAACTTTATTCATCAAACACTCAAGATATCAATTTTCCCCAATGAAATTAATATCTACAATAAATAGACATGAATCACAACACATTTAACCTGATAAATAATGTTCATCATCATCCTGACTTTTTGGATTTTCATCTCCTTTCATTAGATGTGAATCCTAAATGAATTATTGATTGCTATTTTACTTTCTTAATCTAAAAGTATCAATTTCTTGCTTTTTTTTTCAATCAAGATCTCCTTTCTGTGGAGCTTTTTCACTCGGATGTGCTTCTTCATCCAATTTAAAGTCAATGTTGTGGAAGAATTGAAAGAAAAAAAGTGGAAAAGTTTTGAAATGAAATTGTAAAAATGGTGATAACATACTAACCCAGATAGCCATTAAAAACAGATTTTATATCCACTTACTTTCCACTTCGGTTGTGGTGGTTAAGTTTTCTTGCTTTTTTTAAGATATTTTGTGGATGAAACAAGAATGTGGGATTTTTTAAATTGGTTGTAAAATTCAATAAAATTGAATTTATTAAGTTAAAATTTATGGGAAATTCCCCAGAAATTCCCGGTCGGCACAAGTATTTCATGGCAGCTAAACTGAGGTCCAATAGCATCCAATGACAGTTAGTATAAAAATTGCCACTTGAACATGGTAGA
>NW_027226168.1:0-19407 GCF_022539635.2 Chironomus tepperi | reverse complement strand
TGATAACAATGATGACAATTTGTCTGCTCATGTTTTGTTGCATCATTTTTCAAATTACTGAATATTTAATACATATAGCAGGAACTACATCCACTTGAAAGTATTTTAAATGAATAGTAATTTGTACGAGAGTTTTTCCACAAATTTGCTGCCATTTTCTACTCAATTTAAGTCCTCATTCTCTAAAATTCTTCTGTCTACAGGAAATTCAAGGATCATCAAATTCCATTCTATATTTGATATAAAATTCAAATTAAAATTTAATTAAATCCTAGAAAAAATGTTTTTTTGTTTGCAGCGTCAATTAACCGCGTGATTGTTGGAATTTTTATTATTCTGCACGTGAGAAAATGAATTTAATTAATTGTAAATATCCATCAGATGTCAATAAGCTATTAGAAATTCAATATTAAAATTTTTTGAACATAAATTTTAATTACCCTTTTTTCTTTTAATCAAGAAAGTGGTTTCGATGAGTTTGTTGTATTGTCTCCAACTTTCACTAATAAATTATGTCCAACTTTCAAGAGGAAAACGATGATAATTGGAAGGGAAGTCGGATCCTTGTGTGACACATCTGACATAAGATAAATGTAGAATTAGACTTATTAGACATTGAGGCAGATCCAAAACTGTGTGCGTTTATTTGTTCACTGGTATTCCAGCTATAGGTATTAAATAATGAAGCGATCGACGAGTAATGTTTGTCAGATTTCCGTTTAACTTACCTACTGTAACCTATTGTAACCTACTGTTTAGTAGCATACCTCTTTTAATAGGGTTCAGTCAAGAATTGAATAAATTTTGCATTTTAGATGCCTAAGACTGTAGTTTACGACTGTCTTTTGCAATCACCTAGGTTGTCTGCTTGTTGTATTTTTTGTTTGCAGGCCTGCAGTTTTTGACGAATCCCACTATTTTTTCAACATTACTATTTGTACCTTACAGATATGTGCTGGAAGCTTTGTTTCCGGTACGAATGTATCCAGAAGGTAACAAAACCATCAATTCAACTAAATATTGGCGTAATTCTAAACTGGAGTCAAATTTAGTGAAATTCTATTAAATTCAGCAAACTCCTGTCTCAGATTAATTTAAGCCACATGAGCGTCGGATATTTCACACTTTTTTGCCTTGTGTCTCCCGAGGTTCGATTTGAAAAGGGTAATATCTGAAATTTCTCATGTCGACTCTTGAACTCAAAATATCATTGTGGATGTCGTTACATAAAATTTAGTAGTAGTAATATCCAAACGTACCCTAAGAAATGATCTAGAATGTACAACAACCTTCAAAAATCTTTTATTTCAAATTTTAAAATAACTAACGCCAAAAAAAGCTCTGATGTGTATTCACCCATTGGAACGTAAAAAGTAATTATTAGTATTCGAGTTCAAATTGAAAAAGTTTTGATTTTTCAAAGTCTTCTTCCACTGGTCTTTTTAAAATAGAGATTTTGAGTTGAAATAATCATCATATAATCTCTTATAGAACAGCACTTATCAGAGTTTATTTGTCATGTTTTTGACGAAATAGTGATTCAAGTTCCACCAACAAAATCCAAGATGTAATTCTATGTGGCACAATTAGCTCAATTTGCTAAATTGTCCAAGACTGAATATTACATCATCCATGTCCCATGCGGAAACTAGCGCAAACATATCACTTTATCAACAATTTGTCTTCATTTCCACATGATTAATTTACTGTTTCCTATGTCATGTCTCACACTTCATAAATTTCATGTATATCTGGCACACACTTCTGTATGACACAAATTGATCACATGTCAGGACAATTGATATGCAGGACATGAGAAATCTAAAACACTTACACAGAAATTTTCTTGGGAAACCTGAAAATGGAAATCATTTAAGACAATTCGCACCATGGCCTTAAGGTTCCCAAACTGTGTAAAATGAAAATTTATGTGCAACAACTATACAGTCATAAGTCTATGGAGTAAGAAATATATCTATCATATCGAGAATCTTGATTTACTGTCCATAACAAAATTGAAGCAGCAATCTTTGGGAAAGTTATTTTCTAAAAACATATGCGGCCTATTATTCGTTTTGTTTATCCTCGATTTCGGATTATCTTTTCAGTTTTTTGGAATTATCTCCAACATTTTAAGAGTTTTCGAAGATATACTATGTGATACTTGTAGAGCATAATTTTAAGCCTATATTGCATATTTGAATTTTGGGTTCTCAATTATTGACAAATTTATAAAGTAATTATTGCGGTAAATCTAGATTTTGACTAAAATTGAAATAATTTATACATGTTGTCAATCAAAGAAATCCAAAATATGTAGAATTGTCACGGTTGAGTCACATTATTATAAACTAAAAACAAAATTAAAGTAACTCTTTAAATTTCTTGAGATATTTCCAAAAAACTGAAGCGGATAATCCGAAATCGAGAATAATCCACTTAGTGAAACAGGCCAATGGACATTCCTCTTTTTGCGGTGTGTAATGTACTCAGCTATTATGTACAACATAATTGTGTCACAGAAGATTATACATAAATTGTTTGGTAATATCATCCTTTGAGGTATGTACAGATGCAATGCATAGAAAATGGTTTTTTCAATAGAAAAATAGTCAAAGGTTGCTTAAAAGAAAATTTTCTTTTTTCCAGCTCTACTTAGTATAGCTACAACAGTCTTCTGGTGATTTTTCAAATAGAATATTGGGGATGGAGTGGCTTTAAAATATTACTTTTTGTAATTAGAAAATTTTTTGCGTCGATGAATTTGCAAAGCTTTAAGATTCGATGAGAAATAGTAGTAGAAATTGTTCAAAGCACAGAAGAATAAATTGTTCTGATGTCTAAAACTGTTGGAAAGTTTGCTCTTGATTAAATTTACTGCGAGACATTTACATACAAATGAGGTAAGTATAGACAGTATTTGAGAATGATTCTAAGAAGCAAAAATGCCTTGTTAGCTCAATTCGGGAAGGTGCGGTCATGAAAGGTTTGAATTTTGAACTCTTAAGTTCGAGTCTCACAATCAGCTTTAGTGGTTTTTCGGTAGTTTGGATACTGGATTCTATGTGAAGGCAGTTTAATGATGGATACTAAGAATTAGACAGCATATATGGAAAGCAACACATACCGTAGGAATGGCTTCAAATTTCGTGCCAGTCTGATTTGACTCTAGCCGGTGAAATTCATGTCTTGTATGTTCTAAGACGCAAATTCACAATAATTTATCAACACTAAACCCCAATCAAAAACAATTCAATGTCAGCATAAACATATCCATGCACAAAAAACACCTCATTATATTCTAGCAAAAGGTAAAACATTGTTGTCCTCGATCTCTTAAAAAATATCCATTTAATGCTACAATGTTTCTAATTCTTGAAAGATCTATCAGCCCTTAAAACGCGTCTCTCATATACATCCTTGATTCACACAACATCCATTATCGCTATAATGAAAAGCAATTACACTTTTTTTTTCTGTGTCAGCATTTAACAGATAATAACGATACGATGACGCTGTTAGCTAGCAAAACAGTTAAAGAGAGGAAAGGATGAGAAAGAAGGAAGACGAAGAATAGAAATCCAATGAGATTTTGTATGTATGTATATATTTATTAAGAGGTAGGACAACATGCTTTAGATTAGTTGTAGATCACCTGGATGCTTGACTTTAGATTAGCACAGTGGTAGGCAATTTATTTTGTGTCAAGGCACACTTGCCAAGTGACAGATATTGATAAAGGTACATAAAGGATATACATATTGATACTCAAATTTAAGCCACTCCTTTTTGATGACAATGTATATAGATTTCACACAGAAAAGGCTTCTATTTGGTAATAATAAATGTAGACCTTGTGTAGATCTGGTGATGTAGACGTAAACAAAGCTCAAAGTCGGATCATATTTAGGAAGGAATAGTCGATTCAAGTCAAATCGAGCAGTGGTCTTAAAGGACTTTGATGGAGTCTATTTAATTCGTGTGTGGTTTCATCAAGTCTAGATTTTGATGAATTTTTGAGACTGAGACTACAAGGTAAATTTTGGATTTCATGGTCTCGAAAATCTCGAGAAACTTAATTTATAATGCTTAAGCTTTGATCATTTAATACATTTTACAGACACACTGAGCATCATCAATGCTTCGTTTTTTTGTGCTTCGGTACACAGATTGTTTGCTACTGGTTTACCAATCAAGGACTTCATCCATCAAAAACATTTTGCAGACACCAGAACATAGTTAATGACATACCACTGTAAAGCGGTACACATTAGACAACACAGCTTAACAATTAAAAACTTGTAAAACTAATACCGGATATCACTAAGTTCAGTTCTAGTGATTCATATGGGCCTCAGAAACATTATTATGGACCAAAACCACACTTGCCGGACTCTTTTACCACTCCGGGCCACACCAAAATCCACATCACTTCACTTATTTATTCGAATACTCAAACTTTCTAAAAACACAAGCTGTAGCCACAAGCATTACATTGCTTCTAAATTAAACAACCGTGCTTCCAAAAGTCAGTAAATTAGATCAAATATGATGCCATTTATGAATACAAAGAGGGAGGATGAATATTTTTCTCTCCTCATTTTCCCTTCTTGCTTGAGGAACGAGTAAATATGATGATGAAAGGAAATTATTACATGCAATTATGTTAAAGAAAAAATCAAATTGAATTTTACGAGGATATGATAAGAATTTATATGCTCGAAACCTCAAGAATGCTTGCATGCATGTTGTCAAAAATCTAATGCAATATTCGTATCATCCAAAATACCATCATATCCTGTTAGTTTAACAACACCCTCAAGTGATACAGTCATGAATTTCGATCACTCAAATGTGTATCAGCATCGTCTTAAAAAGCAATGCAATCGATAAAAATGGAAAATATTCTTCTACATGCCTTTCCAGGAGTTTGTTACGCTTGTCATTCGTAAGCTGTTTTTCAATTGTGCAAAGCGAATGTGATGAAGATGCAAGAAGTATAAAATCGCTGTCAAGTGCAGCATTTTATTGATCTCGTGACATTATTTTGCTGCTTCTTCTTATAACTTAACATTTTTACTGTGTCATGAATTTAAATTCCATTTTCTAGCTTTTGGGGAGTAAAGAGGAAATATTTGTCTTGAGAACAGGATTTGGAGGAGATTGCATGCTTTTTTGTGCATACTCTAGCAGCAGAAAGGTGGTTTAATGAGGTTGAGAATTTGTTAGATTTGATATTGTGGTTGCATCTTCAAATCAATGTACTTGCTATCTTAAGTGTACATTTCCTGAATTTCAAGTTTTTTAAAATTTATACTGGAACAATGAAATGACAGGAACTTTACAATTTAATGATCCTTCAAGGTACAAAGCCCGGAACAGAACAACAAATGATTCTGAGGGGCACAACTACGTCGCTTTATGAACCCGAGCAAAACCACGTGTTTGCTAGAGGTGCCCTAGTCGCCATATGAACAGTAAGACACGAAGTTACTCTGATGGCACTGTGACGACGAAAGCAGCGAAAAAGGGGCAATGGTCGAGCTTGGTAGGGAAGTAATCGACTCAAAAGTCTCGGGTTCGATCCCAGGGATAAGTGTAGTTGAATTCGGAAGCTTTTTTGCTATTCTAGCTAAACCAACTCAATTAATGCATTCGCGACACTCAAATTGTGACTAGTACATGATATATTCTGGGTCATACAGCGTGCAGAGTTGAAAAAAGCAAAACGTCCATTTGGACTAAAATCCGTCATCACGACTGTACCTGACAAAAAGTATAATATACAGCATTAAAGCCGCTAAGCCCGGGAACTGATCATGTAAGGGAAGATTTCAAGTCAGTCTATATACATATTCCACCTACATTCCATCTTACGACATCTACAGATTTAAAGCTGAAAAACATTGAAAATTTTTGAAAATTCAATCATTGATATGTGATATGATTAATGTCAAGCAACTGACATTTTGACAGCATCATAATAAGTCTCTAAAGTAACTTGGAAGCAATTTGCTTGAAAACATCATTTGATTTGTTTTGTGGATGTCTATACGGAAGTTATTATCCGATATTATACAACTCGAGTGTGATTTCATGTGAAAAAAATTTAATGAGTTACTGTGAAGAAAAAATGTTCATGAACTCATTTCCATCGATTTTCGTGCGAAGTAAACTCTTCAAATCCCATTGCAATAAAAAATATTGAAAATATTTAAAAAAGAATGAAAAATAAATAAATTTTTCTATACAATAAAAGGCTTCAAATCGATAAACATTGACGCAATGCATGATAATATCCCGAGATATACATGTCTTCTACAGACAATGAACATGCTTCCAAAAATGAGTATATCCAAGTCTACTAATTGAGTACATTCATGAGGACGCTCATTTAGATTTTATAGAGCAATTGTGGGCAACCTTTAGACAGCAAAAAGGCAGTAATATCTCGCTTAAACGATCGGGTCGCAAGGGTTCCATCCTAGAAAATGCCTAATAATGGAATTCGGGCAATTTTTCGCATAAACAGTACAATAAATTGGTCCCTGTTTGTACCCCAAGAAGTTGAAAAAATCGAAAGCAGCCTTTTTAAGTTTGAAAAAATCATAATGTAATTTATTACGACACATCGCAGAATGCTCATTTTTTTCGTAGAGGTCTGATTTAGATTTCCGTAATGGAGCCTCGGGGACTGACAATTTAAGTGACAAACGACTAAAAAAGTGACACAAAAAAAAACAAATTTTGTCATATGTGTTGATAGCCACCAAGAGAGTCTTAAATGATTCAGAACAGAGCCTTTTTAGCGCATTTTTGAAAAAAGGGGGCTTTGTTCGGCTAGCTGTGAGTTACAAGATCTCGGCAACCAGACATCGTAGAATTCTCTAGTTTGAAGCATTAGCTAAGGAACTAATGCAACTGATGGCAAGGGCCATCGAGTTATTCCAGTATAAATTGAAGTTGCTTAATAAGGTCGATTACTTTTGTACCAATTTCTTCATTTGTGTCGCTCGGTATTCTGTTCAATTTCAAGGCTATTTCAAACAATATTTATAAATATCACAATCATTGTTCAATATTTTAAATGATTTATTTTGGAATTTAAAAATAACTTTCATATTTATATCTAAGATTTAAGGAGGTAAATCCTTTCTCAATTCCAATTGAAACTTTCCCGCGTAAATTCCCAACCCCAAAAAATATAAATTGCGAATAAAATCATACTTACATTGTTACGATGAGTAAATATGCGATGTTGAGTATCATTGGCATTATACTTGTTCCTTTATGCTTTTCCTCTTTGTTACTTTATGATTTTTCTTCACTTTATTTATGTTTGAGATTATCGTTTGAATTGAGTTTTTTTTTTGATTTCACTGATTATCAATATGAAGCTTATGAAGATTACACTCTGTAGCGCTTATTTATTTTCATCATTACAAAAAGCTTTGCAATTTTTTTTTTAAAGTGAATGGCAAAAATATAAATCTTTTAAGTACAGTATGGAAATAATAATGTAATCCGATTAAAGCAATTGATTTAAAATTGTGTGATAAATGTCTTTTTTTTGTTTTCATCGTCAATTATTTGAGCGTAAAAGTTTTTGATTCTGCTGGCTGAATTTAGTTGGAAATTTACATAAAATTTGGAATGTTTATTTTGATAGCAGTTAGTGGAGTTTTTACTTTTTATAGCTTAATGGATGTAAAAAATGATTTTGGATATTTTGTAGTTTCACCATAATGTGCAAACTTTGGATGGAAATCAAACCTAAAATTGGTGAGTTTCAAATTTCATGTCCATTTTCGTAAACAGATTTCATACTGCATATTTGGTGAATAATTAGTAACATACGAAGTTCTAATTTAGTTTATTTATAAAGTTCAGATACTTTCCACATCCCAATGCACTCATTCTGCATTAAGACAAAGGATTCGAACATCTTGCAAGCTCTACACACTGCAAAGACACAAGTCATATAACGATTCGAAAGATTTCGACGAAAACATTAGGAGATCTTTATGGACCTTGCACTAAATACACTTTACATATGTACCAAAAATCCCAAAACTGAATTCAATACATAAACCTAGCTTCATAACCTGAGATTGAATCAAGACTACTTGGATCACTAAAACCATTTGGGTCACTGAAGCTGATTTCAACTTATGTATGTCACCTAAGAACTCATGGGATTACTGTGTGAGCAATGATCCAAAAGTGCTGGGAATTATAAATTGACAATGGACTCTCGTGTGCCTTCTCCAAGGAAATAATTAAGTAAGTAATGGCATGTTACAGATTCTCATAATTACCGATTAGCAGAATCAAATATCAAAAATCCGCCGACAGACTGCTTGATTTCAGATTTGATCCGCTTCTTGCACCAAGATAGAGTCATGGCGACCTAGTGCTGGATTTTGAATAGATTAAACAACTTGTGCTATTCGGGACACATTACTACACATTACTTCACAATATGAATCAAATATCATGTAGACAACAACAACATAATTATCAAGATCCTACATACTTCTTCAAAGATAATAAAACAAATTCAAAATGACAAGAATTAATAGAGTTGTGAACACATATACAGTGACATAAATGAAAACTTTTAAAATTTGCGGTTTATTTATTTGTTATATAAACCCCGAGAATAGATGAAGATGAAAGAAGGAAGAAGAAAATCGTAAATTCAACTCGAATTGCTGTGCGCAAACAATACAAAATACAAACTAGTATAATTGCTGACATGGTAATGGGAATCGGAAGATTAAAAACCAGGAAATAAACACTTAAGTGTCATTTAACTGCTCCTTCAACGTGCTGTAGTGTGGATTTACGTAATTTTTCATCTCATGAAAAGTCATTTTAATGAAGTTTAATTTTTTTCATTGTATGTTAGGGCATTAGAGGTGTAAATTAAGCCTCAAGATTCCTTTTTTTGTTGTGTTATTGTTTTCCAAGCTATTAATGACAATAATGACATCAAAATGTGTTTGTTGACTTCTTTCGGGGAGATCACTTTAATTCATTTATAAAGGTTTAACCCTTTTTTTGCACTCAAAATTTTGTAATCTTGCCTTTAAAATGGAATTGTCTTTTTTACAAACATTCTCATATGCTGGAAAGTGTTTTTGGAAGCAATATTAAATTTCATGTTGTGCCAAATTATTTGAGGAAATGAATGAAAAAAGGGGGAGAAAATATCTTCAAGTGCTTAATAAATATACAGAAAAAGGTTTTGAGAAAATTGTCTCATTTTGTCGTCATTGAGCTATGGCTACATTGTCTTAGAAATTATTATTTTATGGTTTGCTGAATTATCAGAGTTGAGATTGTAGAAATGAATGATTAGTTGCGGTCAGATCCATTAGTGTGTATCTCGGGGATGCCATGAATCGTATGCCGTGTGCGGCTTCAATCGAGACACACCACCAAGGTGTGTCGCAAATAATAAAAGGTTGCCCACAACTGCATCATAGCAATAAAATTCTTTTCAGAATTTTGGATTCAACCCTGCAGTCAAAAAACTAAAAGAACAAATTCAATGCTGAATTTTCTCTGTCAAAACTAGACCATAACCTGCCATTACACTACCTTTAGAACCATGAAATCAGCAGCGGTGGTGTCGTCAGGGCGACTTTGAGTCCAATCGTTACCACAACTATACAACGGTATCCCAGCGAACACTGCGTGCAGTTAGGGACACTTATCATTACCCTAATTTGCATCAAAGATAATGCAGATTGGTCGTCATTAATGACAATTCCACCCAGTTTCAGTATGTTCCAAGTGAAATTGAGTCGAAATCAGTCGTCAGGATGCCGTCAGGGCAACTTAGCTTATTTACGTTATTACAGCAAAGGAGCGATGCCTTAAAGAACACGTTGTGCTGCTTGAGCCATTTATCATACAAGAATTTAGATTTTTCCTCAATTTCTACAGTCTTGGTGCCGTCAAGGCAATTTCGCGTTTTAGCATTAATACAGCAATGCAGTAGTTTTTTAGCGAATAAATTGTGCTGCTCAAACCACTTATCATGCCATTAGGGCAACTTCACATTTTAACGTTACTAAAGCATTGTATCTTAACGCTAACAAACACGTTGTGCTGCTCGGAAAAGCACCAAATTCGATTATTTCCTTTATCCAACTCTGCTCACGTAGCACACAAAAAACAGCACCGTAAATTAAATTTAAGAAGATCGTTTTTGCTCAAAATTTAATTTTCCATGAATAAATAAATTTATTAAATTCAAAATAATTTAACTAAAATCAAACGATAGGTAGGCAAAATAGGCAAAAAGGAAAAGTAAAGGGATTAAATGTTAAATTGGAAGAGAGTAAAGGAACTAAAAGGGATTTAGCATTCGAGATTACTTTCTCTCTCATCCTAGACACATAGGAATGTATGTCCACATATTCATTTCTACTCTAATTAATCTATGGGGATTGAAGCTGGTGGTTGAGTTATTTTAAACCACCAAAATGAATTTCATGTCATGACATGGATCACAGGATGATATCCTTATTTATCCTCATACCTAATGTGAAATATGGAACAAAAAAGCAACCACACTTGTATTTTTGAAATGCTAGCAGACATAATACAAATTAAAATGAAAGTCCAGCTGTTCTTTTTTCGGAACAAACATGAGAACGAGAGACAAGTGAAGTGCTTTAAGTTTTCTAGACCTTGGGCTAAAAATGCTAATGAATTGCATTGGGAATGTAGAGGAAGATTAAAGTTTGTAACTTTTAAGTGATGAGTTGTGGAAAATTTAAATGCATTCAGTGAATGTTTCTGGATTTAATGAGATGCAAACTGTTTAAGGGAGCGTCCTTAAATTATGGAATACTAGAAATAGCAGTTTTATATCCTTTTCATCCACCGTTATGTTTTGTAGCAAAATCATGAACCAAAATTTTTATTAGATAACCAAATTATACCCCTTCTTCCTGTATGTATCCCTACCCCTACATGTACCCTTACCCTGCATGTACCCTCTCCCTCTGCATGTACTCCTACCCATGAATGTATCCCTACCCTTCCATGTACCCTCTTCTTCTGGATGCTCCTCTTCCTCTGCATGTACCCCAACCCTTGCATGTACCCTTAGGTCTGCATGTACCGCCTCTCCCTCCAGTACCTCCCCCCTGCATGCCCCCCTTTAGAATGAAACCAGAAAGTTTTCAAGATGAATAGTTGGGGCTGTATGAGAATCGCAAAAATTTAGGGGATTTTTGTAAAGTTTTAAGGAAACTAGAGCTTTAGGATATTTAGAAGGATGAGCGAGTTAACCCCTAATCCCCCTAATTAATATTTTAGTAGTGCTTAACATTTTAATGAATACCGACTAGATTAGGCTTTATTTGCTCTCATTGAATTACAAACAACTGCACGTTTCCTCAATTTTCTATCAGAAAACACTCATGTAATCCATATGTCTACTTCAAAACATTCCTAACATAATAAGCATTTCATTTATCCCTATATAAACAGGATCATGTCGTACTATAATACTATTAAATGCCTGCTAATTATCCTCAAGCCAAACCACTGCTAAACTTCCACATAAAGACATATAAACTCTGTTGAATCAGTTTTTTGAAAGACAAAGCTCACATTAAGCTACTATTATTTCCCTATGATTAATTTAGTCTCCCCAAAATTGATGTCATTTACAGAAAAGCTGCCTGAATAATTTCAATAGAATCAAAGGTTGCCTTTTATAAAGATAAAAATATTTCTCAATCATACCCTTTCCCATTGTAAATACTTTTAAACAATGAATCGAAAAGCATGTTCAATTACCCAAGTTGATTACAAAAAAAAAAGATACCGTACACAAGCCACAAGTAAATAAAGAATCAGGTTCATTTTCCCGAGCAGCACAATATATTTGCTTGGGTACTGTGATAAGTCGCCTAATTAAAGGTTTGATGATTGACTTCTTACCTTTTTGACTAGCAAGGCACTTAACTGCTTCTAATAACTGTTCACTAGGGCACCGATACATTGTCCAATTAAGGTTACTCTACCTTAAAGCACTGTGCAGAGAAGTATTTATTGAGGGGGTTGTCGCAGTTATACTCAATGCAGTGAAAATGTAGCAAAGGTCTAGTTGGTTAGGAAGTCGAGCAATCGACTCAAAGGTCTCGAGTTCCCTCAAGGCAGTGTGACAGCATTTCCAACGATTAATCCAATTCCCTACATTGTGCTGCTCAGACTCAATTTACACAAAAATTTCTAAATTTCAATTTGTTAAAGACAAAAATTTTCAGCTTTTAGTAAAAAGTAAAACTCTTTCCATGTACATTATTGTGCATATTATGCATACACAAATAGATCACAGCAGTTGGTATAATTTTGGATGTTGTCAAAAAAATAAAAATCAAGGATGAAAAACTGATAAAAATGAAAATTTTTTCGGCTGCGTTGATTGATGGAAAAATATTATAAATGATGTTTTTGATGCCTTTTTATGGGTTTGTGATGAAAATTTTGATGAAGTTTTGTCTGCAGGCTTTATATTGGAAAATAATGCAGAATAAATGAAGATGAAAGTGTGATGATTATCATAATATTATGCTGTGGATAATAAAATAAATTTGATTCATTGAATGTGCAACATATTTTAGAGTTATGGAGATCATATCCAACGGCCATGTTATAGTTTTGAAATTGCAGTACGTGTCCTGTGTTTTGTAGCGAATATTAGTTGAACTATTGTCATGTTGACAACAGAGGACAACAGGTTTTTGACAGATAGATGGACGGACATTTTTATTCAACAAATTCGATCAACAGAAAACCTGGAATGCACTTAGTTTAACTATTGAAAATCCGTCCGCAGGACGACTATACTCTGGCTTCGTCGGCAAAGCCGATTTCATCGAATCTGAGCTAGGTCGAAGGTTCTCCATGTGATTATCGAGACCGATTCCGATGTAGTCTCGGTCTTAGCCTTATTTCGGTCGTCAAAAACCGTAACTTCGGGAAACCATAACTGGTAACCTTCTTTTCGTTATTATTGTTATCATCCAGGATCTATGGATGATGATGCAATTTTTACAAATCACCAAAGTTTCCAATCTCATTTTTCAAGCGCAAAACAAATTTTGCTACAAATTCTCAATAAAACCATCCTTAAAATACAAGATTCACGACAAAAACAATGATGACGGCAAATATAGTTTAATTAGGAAACTTTCCGCAAGTTTTTGTTTCCCGCAATTTAAAATAATTCATTCAGTTTTATTCCCCGAAACCACTGCAAAGTGTATAATTTAAGAATATTTAAAAAATTCATGAAATTTCAAACTTTAATTTCATTAAATATTAGCAAATTAATGACAGTAAATTTTTTCATATTTTCACTCAAGACTGGAATTAAAGGCAACAAAAAAAATTCCCATACATCCTCTTATAAATTCAATTTTAAATTTTAATTGCTTAAATTAGAAACTCGGATTAATAATGTAGGCAAAATGAGGGATGAGTGGGGATGAAATAAAGTGATTTGAGCAAAGGGAATCCACACAAATGAGATTCTTGTTGAATTATTATGGAGAAATGGAAATTTTTAAGCCATTACAAAATTGGAATCAGAGGTAACTTGTGTGATTGCACAATATTGTGCCGCCAATTTAAAATAAATGCCATAAACCGTATGTCTTGTAGTGGTTTTGATCCAAGCATACCACCAAGTGTGTATTCACTTACTTACTACATTGACGTAGGTGCACGAGGATCATTGACCTGTTAGTTCGTTTGGTAGCTGGATCTTACTTTCTTGCGCCGATTTGGAAAACCTGTTGAACTAGACGCCTAGGCTACTGGAATCATGCGCCGACTTGAGCCTAAATTGTTTTGACATCTAATTGACTTTCCAGTATTACCGTTCTACGTCAAGTTGCTTTTAGAGCATCACAGCGCTTTTGCTTGTGCATTCACCTAAGCGCGGTAAAACGAGTTTGTCGTTTCATCCTAATCGCTACTTTTTTGTAGGCAATACTTGGTTTGATGTCCAATCAACTGGATCACCAGTCCACCAGATTTTGAAGAAGCAGGATTCATCTTTAGATAACTTCTGGCCAGTTTCTACTTCAGCACTTTTGCATCTTTGCTCATTATTAATCCCATAATCACCACCAAGGCATCCTGCAGTAATCAAATGTTGCGCACCACTGCAGATATATACGTATGCAAGATGTATGATAATGATAAATGTTGTTTAAATGGAAAGGAACATTATCTCAGAAATAGCTCAAAATTTCTCTGAAGAACAAAACAAATGAACTTTAATAAAGCGGTACATTTAGGCAGAGTGATTTCATCGTAAAGGGCATTATTAAAGGACTTCAATCTCTTTTTTGAAATGTAAAAAGGCTTAATAACAGCTATAAATCCTTTTGAGGTTTTTTGCTTGCTTTTGTTCAATTGATAAGCACATGTTTAGTGAGACAAATTTTGTTGGTGGTAAGCAATGTGGTAATGCGAAGTTAAGTTTATTCTGAGACTTTTATGTAATTGTGTCAAGAGTCTTGATGGATTGCGAGAAGCAGATTACCTAATTAATCGATGGCACTTGCGAATTTTTTGTTTTACGTTGTTATTTGTTTTAGATTTAAAAAATGAAATTAAGACTAGATAAATAAGTCAATTGAATGTTAATGAAGTGTTTTTTAGGTCAATCTTTAAGCATTCTCAGCTCTTAACATTCTCAAGAGCAACTGAAGAGGAAAATTTGATTTATTTTAGAAATACAAAAAACTCAAAAAATTAATGTTTTTTTGGACTTTTGTCTCGAATCTGAATATTTTTTTTTTCTAAAATCTTTCAACTTTCGTAAGGATGAAATTTTGAAATTTAATTGTTTCATATTCACACCAAATTTTTTATTTGATTTTCATTCAAATTTTGCTTTTGAAATCAAATTCAAATTTCTAATATTTTTGAAATTTTAAAAAAAAAGTGTTTAAAATTCATAATTCAAAAAAAAACCACTTCAAATTTTTTCATATCTGCCAAATTCTACAAACTTTTGAAAATGGCTTTTAAAATTATGGATGCAGACATCTTTTTCAAATTTTTAAAAAATTGTATAAATTTTTGAAATATCAACAACTGAAATATCAACACTTGAATGAAAAAAAACAACAAAATTTCAAATTTTCAATGCTATGAAAGTTTTTAGTGTGAAAAATAATTGTTAAGATCTAAAAGAACTTCAATTACTAGCAAAGTCATCAAATTGTTTTTAATAAATCAAATTATAATGGTTAATTAAAAATTTAAAATTTTATAAAGTTAAAAACTTTTAAAAATTACTAAATTAAAAACAAAATTTTTAAAAGTTTAACTTTAAAAGTTTTTTTAAATTTAATTTTTTTTTATATTTTTTAATAGGTAAACAAATCTTTAAATTTTGATACAAGCTTTGAAATTTGCAAATTTTTTTCAGGTTCAATTCAATTAAGAAATGAGACCAAAATAAATTCAATTCATTTTTTTCCAAAGAAGTTTAAAAAATTTTAAAATTTTTGAACATAAAAAAAGCTAAGACTGACAATAAAGCAGCGCGTTATTTGGGAATGTCAGAGAAAAATTTAAAAACTTATAGTGAAATCAACAATTTATAATTTTTTCTTTGACTTCTAAGCTCCTTTAGTAACAAAACGCATAATTAAAAAAATACCTTCTCAAAATATTAATAAACCCAACTAAGCCAAAGTAAATGTTCAAGCAGCATAGATCAAAAACTTTTTCATTTTATCACGAAAGACAAAGTAGAAAAAAAGTAAAAAATTGGCATTAAAATCGTTCATGGTTATAATGAGAAAACTTTTCTATTAAATTCATGCTGCTACGGTTATAATGTTGTAAACATAGAAATAATGTTATTTTTTTTTGTCTGTTCTTGCACTTCTGGCTTTTTGCAATATTTTATATTAACACACGTTGATGAAACTCTCTCGCGTTACAATTTCAAGGTCACACGAGACGACGATGAGCACAAAAAAAATCAAGAAATGCGTCGCACCATGATAAAGCTAAACAGAAACTCCAAACGATGTACGACAAGCAGTGAAGAATTCCGCAATGTTTTTTCATTATTATCTTGCTTGCGAACATATTTTCCGTCAGTTAGCTTCTTCCTTCTTTTTTTCTGTTCGCCCCTCTGAATTTCATACATTCGTTCGGTTCTGAGATCCTCAGTAGATACGGCTGCTTTTTCCACCAACGTGTAAAAATTTTCTGTTGATGCTTGTGCTCATCGTCTCCGTAAAAGAAAAAGGATGTTGATGGGCACGCATTGATGTCATTCTTGTAGTTTCGTATTAAAACAACATCGGTGACCTTTGGCTTCAGCATGTGATGGGGTAGGCTGTAATATTTGGACAACAATTCGTACGCAGTCCAGTCACGGCATTAAAAGACAGGTGGAAAGTGAAAATTAGTTTTGAAAGAATGTCCTTGGATGTTTTGGATGTAAGGAGAAGATGATTTGAGGTCAATTCACTTCTTCCTCCTTCACAAGTCCATCGATATTCCATCAAACTTCCTAATATTGTTCTCTAATTTCCTTATATTGCCATAAAATGTTCATAGTTTTTACGCTCTTAAATTTGCAGTTGATATCCGATCATTGACTTTATTGATGCCACCGTGAATTCGAAAATGGATGTGGACTAAATTTGTAACGACGGAGGATATCCCACCATAAAGCTTTAAATATGATAATTTGTCCTTCAAAATAAATAGAATAAATAAAGAATAAATGATTGATTATTTAAAGTTATGGCCTGAATTTTTTCATCTAGTCTAGACTGGAAAAATAGGATCGATCCTTCAGTAAATAGAAAAATGTAGCGCGATTTGATTCGATTTATTCATACACTTTTATTCCACCTTTATTGATGAATTTCTCAACAGACGGAATATTTTCTTGTTTTTGATCAGCATGGATGTTTATGTTATGTTTACGTTAATTCTTGGAAAGCACATAAAATCAATAAATAATAAAAGATACGAAATAGGTTAAAAAAGGGCTGATTTTCAAAAACTTGTCAGAATATGATGAACATAAACATCATATTCGATACATTTCACGGACCATAGTTTTAAAGTTGCCGATTATCTTTAGTTATTTACCATTTTTGTCAAAGCGGCAATTGGTTTGATCATCGTTTAAATGGTGCCTTACTAATGAATTAGGTTACTTGTAAGTGAGGCCTACAATTTACCAATTGAATCTAGATAAGTCTGATCAAATTGACGTCAATAAAGGAATGGTAAAGATGAAGTGGAGTTCAAGTGAGTAGTGAAGTCTTGATCAAAACGCACATGACATAAGGTTTATGGTATTTTCGCACAGCAATATTTTGCTGCGCCCTTTTAATTTAAAACAACTGAAAACCATAAACAATAATGCTTCAAAATTCAGCCATAAAAATTAAGATTCATATCATAAAGAACTCATTCAACTCCTTCTTTGTCTCTTTACAGAATCAACAGATGGAAATTAATCAAATCTAAATTTTCAAAATTCTCATTTAATTTAATTAATCTTCACAATAACTTTTTCAGAACCATGAAACCATCCACAAAAATGAATTTAAATAACTTGTCATTTAGGTTCAAAATTTAAAGAATTTCCTTAAATAAATAATATTATGAAATAAATTTTTCGTATTCCTTTAATATCATAAAGTATTTAACCCTAAATTTCCAACTGAGTAAAAATAATATTGTCCTCAGGTAAACCAAAATGAGACTTGGAGATAATGTTGATGGTCAAGGAATAAGAATTGTTAATCTCCCCGAGATTTCCTTTTTATGTTGTTCTCCCCTATAACCTCTCAAGTTACACTTTCTAGTTAATTTATAACTTTTTTTCTTCCACAACTTCTTCTTGAAATATTCACAATGTAAATGAGCATAGAGATGATGACATTTTATGTTTGGAGTAAATCATTTTTTTCTTGGATCAATGGAAGAGTTGGAGGGATGTCTGGCTCATTACTTTATTTACCCAATTAATTGACGAATGCATTGCCATCAGAGGCACAGCCAGAAATTTGTTGTGTGACTGAGTAAGGAGGAAATTGGATTTAATATGAGATTAATAGTGAGTTTCGATGTCTTTTCATCAAAAGTTGAAATCTGAAAAATTTTATAACTTGAACTCATCAGGGATAAGGTTCAACTAGGGATACAATATAAGGGTGAAGGAAAGATGACGAAATGGATGAGTGGGATGTTCGGTGGTTGGGGTATTCAATGTTGAAAATCTTAACAAATTTAGATAAATCGAAGAATTATTTCCGAAAAAGAGGAAGTTTTGACCTTCAACCTCACACTATGCAGTCATCCGGCTAGTAGCATAAATGTCTTCTCAGCCATTGTAGCACTTTGGCACTACCTGAACTATCTGGCTTTGTGTAGGCAACTACTTTTTGACTTCATCTACTATTACAATCCGGACCCTGTTAAAGATAAACGCATTTTCTTCGTTTTGATAATTTATGAATTTGTAGGTGCAGAAAAATGGTAAAGTTCTATTCATCCAGGTCACTGGGTATACATATTATGCCTTGGACAGCACAAAGTACTAGCAAAAAAGTGCATCCTTAAGTCAGGAAAGATACAAATTGCACTGGCAGCATCATAACGGTTAGTTCAATGCGGTAAAATGCAGTTCACTTTCATTATGTCACTACGAGATAGGCAGTGCCTGGAAAAGGTACAGCACTGATAAAGTTGCTATCTTTGTTTACAATTGAACCTAGGTTTATTATTATAATTCTTTTTTTACTCATTGAATTGTGAATATATTTAAAATCAGATAGGAACCCAAATCCCTTTCAGTTCTGTCACTTCACTCAGTGCTACATATACTTACAAAAGTGTGTTATTATTATAAATTAAAAGGAAATTCGCTTTCAATAAATACTTGAGGAAAAAAGAAATCAGCAGCCATAAAAAAAGTAGAAAGAGTAAAAAAAGGGATTCAAAAAAAAAAGACAGAAGGCAAATAATGCAGAAGTAAAGTCTCATGACGTGTGTCTATCAGAAGAGCATTAAATGTTTATTTTAAGGATGGGAAACTGAAAATTTTCACATAATAATAATAAAATCAAGGAATGAGAAAGAGAGAGCTGAGGAAAGGAAAAATGAGATGTTAGGGAATGTAGTCACATGTATGTAGATACGTACGTAATGGTGTCAAAAATAGATTACACAAGAAAAACCTTTTCAATTAAATAATTCAGTGTATACTTTAATCTAAGCCAAGCATAATGGCAGCCCTTAGCTATAGCAAGTGAATGAGCAAATAAGACATTTAACTGTAAATTTGCTATAAATTCATTCATGATGTCATCATCAAAATGA
>NW_027226167.1:0-19478 GCF_022539635.2 Chironomus tepperi | reverse complement strand
TGCAAAAACTGAAATTTTCCCTAAATATTAGCCGCTTATTCCAAAACACGTGTTTTAATAAACGATTATTTCAAAACATATTTTAATTTGGTGAAAAAAAAAAAATTTAGTGAACTGGATCTCACTGGATCATTTTGAAGGTCTAGAAGTGGACTGGATCCTACTTTGGATCTTGTTTTTATGTGTCTAGAAGTAAAATGGATCTACTGGATCTTGTTTTAAAGTCTGGAAGTGAACTGGATCCGACTGGATCTTGTTCCTGCCTTGGTGCATATAAAAGTATTTTTTTTCTGCATAGGGAATCTTCTATATCCTATGAAAAACCATCCAAAAAGTTTAAAGTCATAATCACAATTAATAAAGTCATAATCACAAATAAAAATTTAGTCCACTGGATCTTACTGGATCTCATTTTGAAGGTCTGGAAGTAGACTGGATCCTACTGGATCTTGTTTTTATGTGTCTAGAAGTAAAATGGATCCTACTGGATCTTGTTTTAAAGGTCTGGAAGTGAACTGGATCCGACTGGATCTTGTTCCTCCCTTGGTGCACATAAAAATTTTTTTCTGCATAGGAGAATCTCCATATCCTATGAAAAACCATCCCCAAAAGTTTAAAATCATAATCTCTTCATCTCTCTTTAATCATATTCACACAAAATTGTGTGAATATATTGTTTTTGTTTTACGAAATCTACTTTTTTTCGATTTACTGCCTCAGCCTTGCCGAATTATAAAAAAGTTCGGTCATTCAAAGTTTGTGCTTCGTATTACCTATCAAATGGTAAAACTCCTTCGTTTGGTGCTTCCAGTGCCGAGAAATCGCAAAAATCACGTTCTGTCCTTTAGCAAGTTAGTTAGTTTCCGCGAAAACTCAGATTTTAACACAAAGTTAAGACTTCCGGTTTTTTCTATCGATAGATATTGGTTATCACACGAGCTGTATAGTTTTTGGGGTCATGAGATGCATCCACTGAGGCACAAAATGCAAAACTGAATTTTTTCCCTAAATATTAGCCGCTTATTCCAAAACACGTGTTTTAATAAACGATTATTTCAAAACATATTTTAATTTGGTGAAAAAAAAAAATTTAGTGAACTGGATCTCACTGGATCTCATTTTGAAGGTCTAGAAGTGGACTGGATCCTACTGGATCTTGTTTTTATGTGTCTAGAAGTAAAATGGATCCTACTGGATCTTGTTTTAAAGGTCTGGAAGTGAACTGGATCCGACTGGATCTTGTTCCTCCCCTTGGTGCATATAAAATTTTTTTTTCTGCATAGGGAATCTTCTATATCCTATGAAAAACCATCCAAAAAGTTTAAAGTCATAATCACAATTAATAAAGTCATAATCACAAATAAAAATTTAGTCCACTGGATCTTACTGGATCTCATTTTGAAGGTCTGGAAGTAGACTGGATCCTACTGGATCTTGTTTTTATGTGTCTAGAAGTAAAATGGATCCTACTGGATCTTGTTTTAAAGGTCTGGAAGTGAACTGGATCCGACTGGATCTTGTTCCTCCCTTGGTGCACATAAAAATTTTTTTCTGCATAGGGAATCTCCTATATCCTATGAAAAACCATCCCCAAAAGTTTAAAATCATAATCTCTTCATCTCTTAATCATATTCACACAAAATTGTGTGAATATATTGTTTTTGTTTTACAGAAATCTACTTTTTTCGATTTACTGCCTCAGCCTTGCCGAATTATAAAAAAAGTTCGGTCATTCAAAGTTTGTGCTTCGTATTACCTATCAAATGGTAAAAACTCCTTCATGATTGGTGCTTCCAGTGCCGAGAAATCGCAAAAAATCACGTTCTGTCCTTTAGCAAGTTAGTTAGTTTCCGCGAAAACTCAATTTTAACACAAAGTTAAGACTTCCGGTTTTTTCTATCGATAGATATTGGTTATCACACGAGCTGTATAGTTTTTGGGGTCATGAGATGCATCCACTGAGGCACAAAATGCAAAAAACTGAAATTTTTTCCCTAAATATTAGCCGCTTATTCCAAAACACGTGTTTTAATAAACGATTATTTCAAAACATATTTTAATTTGGTGAAAAAAAAAATTTAGTGAACTGGATCTCACTGGATCTCATTTTGAAGGTCTAGAAGTGGACTGGATCCTACTGGATCTTGTTTTTATGTGTCTAGAAGTAAAATGGATCCTACTGGATCTTGTTTTAAAGGTCTGGAAGTGAACTGGATCCGACTGGATCTTGTTCCTCCCCTTGGTGCATATAAAAATTTTTTTTTTCTGCATAGGGAATCTTCTATATCCTATGAAAAACCATCCAAAAAGTTTAAAGTCATAATCACAATTAATAAAGTCATAATCACAAATAAAAATTTAGTCCACTGGATCTTACTGGATCTCATTTTGAAGGTCTGGAAGTAGACTGGATCCTACTGGATCTTGTTTTTATGTGTCTAGAAGTAAAATGGATCCTACTGGATCTTGTTTTAAAGGTCTGGAAGTGAACTGGATCCGACTGGATCTTGTTCCTCCCCTTGGTGCACATAAAAATTTTTTTTTTCTGCATAGGGAATCTCCTATATCCTATGAAAAACCATCCCCAAAAGTTTAAAATCATAATCTCTTCATCTCTCTTTAATCATATTCACACAAAATTGTGTGAATATATTGTTTTTTGTTTTACAGAAATCTACTTTTTTCGATTTACTGCCTCAGCCTTGCCGAATTATAAAAAAGTTCGGTCATTCAAAGTTTGTGCTTCGTATTACCTATCAAATGGTAAAAACTCCTTCATGATTGGTGCTTCCAGTGCCGAGAAATCGCAAAAAATCACGTTCTGTCCTTTAGCAAGTTAGTTAGTTTCCGCGAAAACTCAATTTTAACACAAAGTTAAGACTTCCGGTTTTTTCTATCGATAGATATTGGTTATCACACGAGCTGTATAGTTTTTGGGGTCATGAGATGCATCCACTGAGGCACAAAATGCAAAAAACTGAAATTTTTTCCCTAAATATTAGCCGCTTATTCCAAAACACGTGTTTCAAAAAAATTGCGGCCTCGCTCCGCTCGGCCGCAGACAATTAAAGCAATTTCTTCTATATTTTTCATGATCTAAAATTCATTAATTTATATACATGTTTTATCCAAATTATTAATAATAATTTTTATTGAGATTTGGCTGATTGCATTTGGTTACAAGTAATTGATATCTTCAGGTCGTTAGATCGAATCCTATGAAATTCTGAAATTTTTTTTTCCATTTTTTTTGAGTTTTTTTTTTGAATACTTGAAGTATACAAAAAAAAATGTAAATATTAAATGTAGATATTAGAAATATAGTTCGAACGCAGTTCGGACTTGGTTGAGCGAAGCTCACAAATTTTTGCGACCTGAACGGAGCGAAGCGAGTGAAGGCGTGAAAATTTTCCCAAACATTAGAAACTGCATATCTATGAAAATATGTTGCCGTGAGAAGAAAAATAGTTCGAGCGAAGCTCGAACATTAATAGTTCGAACGCAGTTCGGACTTGGTTGAGCGAAGCTCACAAATTTTTGCGACCTGAACGGAGCGAAGCGAGTGAAGGCGTGAAAATTTTCTCAAACATTAAAAACTGCATATCTATGAAAATAAGTCGCCGTGAGAAGAAAAACAGTTCGAGTGAAGCTCGAACATTAATAGTCCGAACGCAGTTCGGACTTGGTTGAGCGAAGCTCACAAATTTTTGCGACCTGAACGGAGCGAAGCGAGTGAAGGCGTGAAAATTTTCTCAAACATTAGAAACTGCATATCTACGAAAATATGTTGCCGTGAGAAGAAAAACAGTTCGAGCGAAGCTCGAACATTAATAGTTCGAACGCAGTTCGACTTGGTTGAGCGAAGCTCACAAATTTTTGCGACCTGAACGGAGCGAAGCGAGTGAAGGCGTGAAAATTTTCTCAAACATTAAAAACTGCATATCTATGAAAATAAGTCGCCGTGAGAAGAAAAACAGTTCGAGCGAAGCTCGAACATTAATAGTTCGAACGCAGTTCGGACTTGGTTGAGCGAAGCTCACAAATTTTGCGACCTGAACGGAGCGAAGCGAGTGAAGGCGTGAAAATTTTCTCAAACATTAGAAACTGCATATCTACGAAAATATGTTGCCGTGAGAAGAAAAACAGTTCGAGCGAAGCTCGAACATTAATAGTTCGAACGCAGTTCGGACTTGGTTGAGCGAAGCTCACAAATTTTTGCGACCTGAACGGAGCGAAGCGAGTGAAGGCGTGAAAATTTTCTCAAACATTAGAAACTGCATATCTATGAAAATAAGTCGCCGTGAGAAGAAAAACAGTTCGAGCGAAGCTCGAACATTAATAGTTCGAACGCAGTTCGGACTTGGTTGAGCGAAGCTCACAAATTTTTGCGACCTGAACGGAGCGAAGCGAGTGAAGGCGTGAAAATTTTCTCAAACATTAGAAACTGCATATCTATGAAAATAAGTCGCCGTGAGAAGAAAAACAGTTCGAGCGAAGCTCGAACATTAATAGTTCGAACGCAGTTCGGACTTGGTTGAGCGAAGCTCACAAATTTTTGCGACCTGAACGGAGCGAAGCGAGTGAAGGCGTGAAAATTTTCTCAAACATTAGAAACTGCATATCTACGAAAATATGTTGCCGTGAGAAGAAAAACAGTTCGAGCGAAGCTCGAACATTAATAGTTCGAACGCAGTTCGGACTTGGTTGAGCGAAGCTCACAAATTTTGCGACCTGAACGGAGCGAAGCGAGTGAAGGCGTGAAAATTTTCTCAAACATTAGAAACTGCATATCTACGAAAATATGTTGCCGTGAGAAGAAAAACAGTTCGAGCGAAGCTCGAACTTTAAAAGTTCGAAAGTAGTAACTGTACATGTTATTCTCCATGTAAATAATTTTAGTTAATTACTTGCACATTATCATTTTTTATTTCATAAATCTCTTATATTGTTCAAGTTGTTTTATTTTTATTTTTTACTTTTCTGTACAGTTTCTGATCTTCGTATTGTGTGAATATTCTCATGAAGCGTGATCCGCTTCATTACTAGTTTTTCAAAGCTTTTCATGTGCATTGATTCCACTAATCATCAAATTACATCACAATAGATATGCAACAAAATATCATCAAACATGCTTTTTCCATAAAATAAACAAAAGGTAGCATTAGGGGTTGCTAATTAGTGCATAAAATTACACAGAAAATATTTTACAGTCGAATCCACAAATTATCATCAGAAACAATACATCAAAAGACCCAAAAACAATGTATC
Source organism: Chironomus tepperi (assembly GCF_022539635.2). Classification (NCBI taxonomy): domain Eukaryota; kingdom Metazoa; phylum Arthropoda; class Insecta; order Diptera; family Chironomidae; genus Chironomus; species Chironomus tepperi. The sequence continues at coordinate 14,210 of NW_027226167.1, read as the reverse complement.
CAAAATTTAATCCTATTGTGTTCTTTCTAATTTTAACCAGCATAAATGTTCATAACAAGTCATCGTTATCAGACATTTTGCGTTAAACATACAAAATCACCCCCAACCTCCCATCCGCCCTCAAGTCATTTTATCTCTACCTTCAAAATCTTCTCAAATTTCCGACTAGTAATTAAATAAGGAATAAAAAGGATTCCTGTTCTATAATTGATAATGAGAAAATATTTCATCCTCATAATTGCGACCAAATTTTTGGCTCTTTTATTGCATTTACGCAGTGGTTATAAGGATGAAAATGAAATTTCCGTTGCCATGAAAAATACACTAATTTCATTATTATCACAACCTTTATACCTTTTTTATGTATCTTGTATTTTTCTATTGTTGTCCTACTACCTTCTGTTTTGAGAGAGCTTGCCTTGTCGATGATTTTGTTAGAATTGCACAAAAAGAAATATGTAGGAGTTCCAGTAAGCTTCAATATGGTTACCTAATGTAAGGTTTTTCCAATTCTGTGCATCTTCCGAGATTGTACAAGGCCTAACATTCATTAAATTTCCAAAAAATACACAGATTATCCACCACTGACCTACGGTTACATAAAAAATAAGCACCAATTAACTGGTCTGGCTGGACAAATCGTCTATAGCAAAGGTAAAATCAGTGAGAGGATGTGTCTTTAGCAAGGGTGTACTCAGGGAGAGGCTACGTCCATACCAAGGGGAATCATGCAAGAGTTTTTTGTAATAACCTAGGCTCCAAATCGGAGCATGGTTCCAGTAAGTAAGTAGTAAGTAACAAAGAATTCAGGGAAGGATGCTGTTGATAAAAACCGTATTGCATTTTGTATTGTAAATTAGCAGACGGTAACCAGCGATAGCGCCAATTTCAGGACACATCTGAGAAATGCAATGTATCGCAATTGATGTACTTGGCCAGCGAATTAATTTGGACATGACAATAACCGAGAGATACACCGAGAACGTAATGCGAATTCTCATTTAGAGAATCATAAAGACTTATATAGGGAATCCGATCGTCGTTAAACCTTATTAACTGATCCTTTAGTTGATGTCGAACCCCCCAAATCTTAATACGCCCTTTATTTACACAAACTGCTTTTTGGCAACAACATTCTCATTTTAGTTGCATTTAAGGTGTGATCCATGGAGATTCTGTTACGGAGGGAAGACAGGAGTTTAAAATGTCTATTCTTTGCGTTGTTTGATCCCGACGTGACTGGCGTTGCCTATCTCTTTGGAGACGTTCTGCCTATGTCTACTATACGTTACCTAATAAATGAACGGCCCTTAAGAGCTAAGAGAATTTAAGAATAAGATCAAAAAATCACATAAGCATCAAAGAGTCAACAACAATGCTTAAAAAATCTGACAAAATCCACCTAATCTCACCAAAAATAGAAATCTCGAATTTGTTTTTGTATTTTCAAGTTTCCTTCGTCATCATCACCGCCATATCACTAGAATCTCTCTCATCTCATCTATTAAAGATGGGTGTCAGTAGCAGTAAAGAGACAAAACAAACTAGTGTATCGGGTAGAAACCCAATGCGGATATATTCACACCGTTCCATAAAAAGTCTCGCGGGTAGGCCAAGCTTCGCTTGGCAAATGTTTGAGGGATCAGTCTCCAGCGGGTAGGCCAAGCTTCGCTTGGCAAATGTTTGAGGAATCAGGCTCCAGCGGGTAGGCCAAGCTTCGCTTGGCACATGTTTGAGGAATCAGGCTCCAGCGGGTAGGCCAAGCTTCGCTTGGCAAATGTTTGAGGGATCAGTCTCCAGCGGGTAGGCCAAGCTTCGCTTGGCAAATGTTTGAGGAATCAGGCTCCAGCAGGTAGGCCAAGCTTCGCTTGGCACATGTTTGAGGAATCAGGCTCCAGCGGGTAGGCCAAGCTTCGCTTGGCAAATGTTTGAGGAATCAGGCTCCAGCAGGTAGGCCAAGCTTCGCTTGGCACATGTTTGAGGAATCAGGCTCCAGCGTGTAGGCCAAGCTTCGCTTGGCAAATGTTTGAGGAATCAGGCTCCAGCGGGTAGGCCAAGCTTCGCTTGGCAAATGTTTGAGGGATCAGGCTCCAGCGGGTAGGCCAAGCTTCGCTTGGCAAATGTTTGAGGGATCAGGCTCTAGCGGGTAGGCCAAGCTTCGCTTGGCAAATGTTTGAGGAATCAGGCTCCAGAGAGCAGACTTTAAATGTTTTTCATAATTTTCTTACAATATTCAAAGTTTCAAAAAATCATAGAAAACATTGGTTTTGAAATTTTGTATGAAAATGAAAGTTTTTTGCTTTTTCTGAAGCAACGGCTGTTCCTGCCATGCCCAAAAACTAATCAGCTCTTCTATAGAGTAATACGGATCGATTGCAAAAAACTAGAAGTCTCTACGATGTCTCGTTATTGAGATTTCTTGCTGATTAACTTGTTTGCTTGTTTGCTTGTTTGCTTGTTTGCTTGTTTGCTTGCTTACAGAAAGCGAATTTTTCGATTTTCTCAGCAATGCCTCAATCAATTTCAAATCTGTTTTTTGATTATGGTGAGGAATTCCAGGCACAAACTTTTTGCGATAGAACAAAACTTGCCATTGTGCTTAGTTTTGCTGGAAAATCCAAAAAACTGATTTTTTAATCTGAACAAATTCAATACATTCACACGTGAAAACGGTGTGAATATAAACAAAAAAAACACAACAACAACAGTAGACGAAGTAGTTGAATGAAGAAGTTGAAGATTGCAAGAAAAAAACAACAAAGGGACCGCATAAGAATGTGGAAAGTGGCGATAAACATAAAAATCTGCTTTTTTTTGTACAGAATGAAAAGTTTTTACTTCCTTTGCAAATGCTAATTAGGGGAAAGTAAACCTGAAAAATACCGCAGTTAAGGATGAAAATCTTGAATCTTTTGCTTACGCTATGGCATCTTTCTTACACAAATTTCCATCATCTTACTTCTCTTTATACATAAAAAAAAAATTTTCATTAAGGTAGAAGTAAGGTACACAGAAGAAGGAAATTTTTTAATTGATTTTTTTTATACGTTATACAACACACTAAAGCAAACGACTAAAAGGTAGGAAAAAGAAATTAAAAATTAAATTGAAAGGTATAAGAGGAATGAGGCAATGAAGAAGGAGTGGATGAAGCTTTTTAGGTGCTGCTGGTGCTTGCATAAGCTATGGAAATATTTTTCATTTTTTTGTTATTCATCGACAAAAAAAAAAATCAGCAAAACGACACGAGAAGCAGTTCTTATTCTTTGTTGTGGGGAAAAAGTATTGAGTAAGGACCAAGGTGGGTGGAATTGGATGTGACGCGGATTTTTGAATGGATTTCTTACACATGTTCTAGAACGAATATACAAAATTCTAGAAAATCAATTTCCGAGCGACACAATTCGGTTAACTGACTGATTCCGAATACTTAGTTACTTATATCGTAACTGGGGTCCACGTGAGCCTGTTGCGCGACGGGAATGTCTATAGCCGACTCTATTCTTTGAGCAATTCTGTCACTTCGGGAGGTTGAAATATAATGAAAACAGCATTCATGATGGTGACAGGCTTATTTTGCTTCTAACTGCCAATTTGGCAACGAAATGGTGCCCTAGCGAAGACGTTGTGTTGTTCGGGTCAATTGTGATTGCTTAATTGGATTGGTTTTGTATTTTAGAATTTCCGGTCCATGTGTTTAGTCCATTTTTTAGGACATCATAAGGGTTGAAGACTCATATTTCCTGACTCACTTCGCTGAACAGCCATATCAATTGTGATGGCTTTCATGGTCTCCCGTAGAATCTGAAGCTCAGATGGCATCTGAAATTGACTCCAACTTTAGACAAACTGAAGCAAATCATAATTGCTTAATTACCATAAAGCTTAGGTTCTATGTCACATACTTGTCATACAAACCCTTCTTGAGTAGAGTAAGCTGTGATCAGTCAGCCGAATGTCTGGTCATGAACTTGATTTTTTATGGTAAGTGACAAAATTGTCAAGTTTATAATCCGACCTTAACAGGCAAAGAGTAAGCTTCCGAGATCTTGCTACCCTTAAATGTGAATGACACAAATTAGGAATCAAAGTCCATACTGATATGTATCCTCCAAAAGACTGCCAAATGGAGCCTTGTGCCGCTCTTGTAACGACACATGATTGACCAATCTCATTCTCTGCCACTCAGACGTACCTGAAACAGGGTGGCCAGAGGATTTTCCTAAAATATCGGGACATTTTTGAGGCTTAGTCGGGGACACAGCAGCAAGGCTGAAAAGTACAGCAGCGTCCCGTCAAAAATACAGCAGATGGCTGTCCTAACCTGAAACAATACCAATACACCCAAATATCCAATCAATTTTAAATAATCAGGAAATCAGCTAAAAAATATTTTATGCATGCTTAAGCATCTTAAAAAATTCAGCTCATCAAGCTAACCGTCCTCTTTAGAACTGTTTACATGAGAATGAGAAGAAGCCAGTAAGAAGAAGTAGAAACAACAAGACTGAATAATTAATTAAGTTTTATTATTGAAAAAAAAAGTGTATACACTGTTTACAAGTGGAATCGACGCGAATTTCCTTCATTTTTTTTTGTTACATGGAAAATAATATTGAAAAGTTTTCATTCTCATCGTTCCCAACCATTGATTATGTCGCAACAAATTGGAGTGGAGTAAAGTAAAAAGAAATAAATGATGGTGGAGGGGACGAAGGAAGGATGAGGAATATTGAGAGAGACGTGTTCATAAAAATGGATAAGTAATTAAGGTGGGAAAAAAAATCAATATTTTTTCTTCCGCTTTTCTTATCATGGATATTGTTGGGGTTTCTTGTGTCTCGAGATGATGATGATTTTTGTGGGGATTCTGGGAAGGAAGTGATATGATGTAAATGAACCATGTATCCAGGGGCTGTCGTATAATATCGTCTATATCGCCTATGACAGGTTGCGTAAGTCCAAGTCGAAAAAGGCCATTCAAACAGGATTCAGGGGGAATCCAGGAAGTGAAAGGGGAGGGTGTTGGGTGACATTAAGACAAATTTGCTTCGATCTTTGATTTGTCTTGGGCTTGGATGGTAAAATTCCAAAAACACACTCAAAATTGACATTTTTACTTCCATCTGGAGTAAAATTTACCCCGGAGTGCTGTGATGCTTCTCTGTATGGGCCAATTTGACAGAGGGTTTTCAACGTGAAATTCCAAAAACATACCCAATTATTGATATTTCTACTCCCATCCGGGGCAAAATCTTACCTCTTCCTACCCAAGACAACATTTACCCCGAGGCGCTTTACTAATTCTTTGAATTTGTCAATTTTCCAGGGATTTTTGACATGAAATTTAAAAATCCTACCAAAAAATCAATATTTCTTAACCCTTAGGGGCGCTTCTGGGCGACATTTACCCCGAGGCGCTTTGCTTTTTATCAGGATCTGTCAATCCTCCAGAGATTTTTGACAAGAAATTCTAAAAACCACACTCAAAATTACTATTTGTTAAAACCTCGAGACGCTTTGGAGCAACATTTACCCCGGGGCACATCACTACTTCTCTGCATACGTCATCCATTCTCCGAATACGTCAACAATTGTTCTCATAATCAAGCAATATTTAATTCTATTTCTGCATTAATTCTCAGAAGTATACTTGACCTTTACCTTCCTTGAAGCCCTAATTTAATTTGAAATATGATCAACTTCTTACTTACCCGTGTATCATCTTCTTCTGCTCAATGTAATGAGGCTTACAATCTGTACAATATTTTCCGTCATTCATTAATATTGTAGATGATAGAGGGGACTAAGGATGAAATATATAGATGAACGATATCCCCACCGATATCTATATTGAGATACAGAAAAAAAAAGTATAAAATTGTTTCATCAATGGCGACAACGTGGGGGTAATTAGTAAAGTATAAAAACAGATACACATCACTATGTAGCTATGATGAGCAGGTAAAAAGTTGTGTTTGAATTGAAAAAATTTTATAGGATAGTGGAGAGGAAAGTTAAAAGCAAATAAAAAGGCATGAATGTTATGGAATGGGACAACAATTTTATGGACGAATCATCATTAGATTTTATGTTGAATTTCATATTATGTGTCTATATTTCCATAGAACTGTGTCAATATTGAAACGAGTTTTATTTAAAGAGTGTAAAATTGTAACAAGAGGTCAAGGAACTTTAGTGACACATATTAATTGAACATGTGGGATTGATATTCGAACAGGGCTTGTTGGATGGAGGCAAACTAATGATGGAGACTGTATTGGAATTGGTGTTGGAAATTGGAAATTAAAAGAACGATACAAGCGATAGAGCAAGCTTCAGGCGCTATCAGGATGAGATCAAACATTGCAATTGACTTTGGCTAGTCAGTGCCTTTGTAAAGGTATTGATTTTGGCTAGGCAAGTCTACTTACTTACTTACTTCGCTGGGCGTACAGTATACTTCACTACAGTAGTAAATTACAGTTATTTTAGGGATCCCGGGATATCCCGGGAAATCCCGAAAATTTCAATCCCGATCCCGATCCCGAAAATTTATCGGGACCGGGATTTCGAGAAAGCATAGCGTACAGATCAAGTGTGATCAATGGCCTCCCTCAGTCGACTTCTGAAGCTGGCTCTATCGCTGGCTACCGCCTGCCAATTACCAATTAGGCAAGTCTACAAGAAGGCAAAATGACATTATGTCCCTTTCCATTGGTAATGCCTAGACAAAGACAAAAGCTACCATCATACATCAATGTTCCTTTCCAAAGTCACCTATCTGACAACTTTGTAAGAAATGTTAGGACTTGTTATGGAGCTAGTGTCACAGTGTATAGTTTGTGAGTATCTGGATCTCAAAGTTACATTTGATCACTTAATTAATGCATTTTGCACTTCCAGAACCATCGAATAAATTGATATAAAAGTAAAACCTTCAAAGATTTAAAGGTTCAAATCCCAAAAATACAAGTGAGATATCTGACCATATGTCTAATGTGCCAATTTTTTTGGCTTATTTTAAGAAGCAAATGCCACTTTTTTGCTTACTTATTTCGCTGGCCGTACAGTTCATCTGTGATCCATGACATCTCTCAGTTTATTTCTAAAACAGGCTCTACCGCTGACTGCTCATTGGTAATTACCAATACCAAGTTCTACAGTGTCACTATTAACAGTCTCTTAACAAGAATGTCAACTACAAAATCAGACACAAATGGTCATTTTTGTCGTAATGACGGACCTCTTCCCTATCTGCCCCTCCTAATCATGTCCTGCTCAGCTGTTCCTTAAATCACTACTGAATAAATAATTCAGTAAAATATTATTTATTAACATATAAAAAGTAAACATAAAACCAGTAAATTTCTGACCTGATCCGATAAAAAGTATATAAAAATTTCATTTTTTTTTGTGATACATCAAACAAAATATTGCATAACACAGCATAAACAACATAATTAGTTTTTGTGCAGTTGCAAGTGTAATTAATTTTTGCGGTAAATACTGCAACTGAGAGGACTTGATTCCTGCTACATATACAGTTAATTGCAAATTCATAACTTTTTTATATTCTCGTTGATATAAAATAAATTTAAATATTATTTTAGTGAAATTTGATATTATGGACATGGTGGATGTGAACAGGGATATATATAAAAAAAGTTGCAAACAGTAAAACATGAAAACCGCGTAATTTTATTTAGTTTAGTTGAGTTTGCAAAAAAAAAATATTTTTTTTATCGTAAATCGACGTGATGATGGATTTTCGATGAAAATGTTCATCATTATAATTAAAACTGGTACTGATGCTGTTGAAAACTTTAGGAAATATTAATGTGTATTATACGAGAATGTGTGTGTGTGTGTGTGTGTGTGTGTGTCAGTGAGGAAATTACCTCGTTTGATTGAAAAGTTTTGAAAATTAATTTTCTCTCATAATTTTTTAGGGCAGTGCTTGGCAAACTTTGTGCTGTCAAAAGTTCTTGGGAATGTCATGAGCTGTATGCTGTATGCGGTTATGAACAAGACTTACGACCAAGTTGTGCAGCGAAAAATAAAAGGTGGATAGCTCCTTGGAGAGGTTCGAGTCCTAATTGTAATTGTAGGTCTTAGGTTTGAGTACTTTGGTTGAGAGAACTCTCATTCGATGAACCAATAGTGGACAGTCTTCTATTTGTTGCAGCACACTTTGATCATAAGCCACATATGACATTCCACACAGGCTCTTAGGTTGCCCAACTCTGCGTAAAACTGTTATCAACCCTGATAAGCATTATCGCATGAAAAAAGGACGAATAGTTTAATGAATGACGGGATTCGTCATAGTTCTACACTCAGTAGTCCTCTACCAGTTTATAGAGGGATCAGGAACCACTCCTTTGGTGACATTACTTCTTGCAATCTATAAAGGAAGGCTGTGGAGCCAAATTTACAATAAATATGTTTCGAAAAAGGACAAATGAGAAATTTTCTTCTGCCGAGTCTCGAACCCATGATCACAGGGTAGGTAATGAAATAATCAGTTACCAAAGTACTAAACAATTCCGCCATCGAGCCACTTCGACTCACGAATTACGAATCACGAAAAACCTTACTAAATTGAAGGCTTTTTCAAAAAATAGGAAAAAAAATGGTGTTTTACCGTTAATCCTCAACCAGGCTGAGACACTAGGCAGTATCGGCAGTATTTAGCGGTATTCATAGTTATAACGTTGTACCATACGGAGTTTCTCAGCCTGGATCCTCAACCTATGATCACGCCCCGGGTGTGATATTAATTAGCAAATTTTTAAACAAAAAAATTGTAAATTAAACCACTTTTCCTGAAGCTTTAAAACTTCTGATATCCATTCAACATTCAATACATGACAGATTTTTTTTTGTTAAAAGTCCATTCATGAGTCATTATCGACATAATGAGAGCTATCATAGCTGTCAATAATAATATTCATATCATGAGTATGTAAATCATCATGTGAATTAAAAGGTGATGAAAGGTACGAGAAAGCAAGAAAACTTTTTTGTGCTGAATAATAATCTTGATAACGTGATATTGATGAATGATGAATGTACCCAAGGGCGTAAATATTGAAACAATCAATTTATGAAATTTAATTTTAATTTAATTTTACAGGTCACTTGACAAACTCTATTTTGTGTGCCTGTCTATATACTTCTTATACAATTCTATTATACAAGTTTGTCAGGAAAGAGACAGAGCTTAAGTTTTTTGTACACAATACCCCTGGCATCATCGTCAACACATCACACATATTCAGCTATTTTGCTGTTGTTGTTGATATCATTGCCTTTCACTCCAGTCATTCTAGTTGACTTTACTTATTCACAATTTATACAAAAACATATTTGAATAAGTTTTTAGCATATTTTTGTCATTAGGTTATTGATATTTAATAGTTTGTCCGCTAGATTGAATATTTGTATTGTGAATGCTTAAGGTGTGTAAGACAAGTAGATTCATATTTGTCATAAACTTAGTCATTGATTATTGATGTTGTCTCAGAGTTGTCGCTAAAACCTTCCTTAATGTTCTTCTTAAATAGGTCGAGTAATGGCAATACATTTTGAGAATTTACTGCTTTAGCTGTGCATATTGCTGCTTAGGAAAATCTACGCGGCCGGACGCTATTCTAATGCGGCCATGGGACTTCCCCGCGGCCATGGGCTTCTTACGCTGTCATGGGCTTCTGCGCACTAATAGGCTTCTGCGCAGTATTGGATTTCTGCGCAGCAATGGGCTTCCGTGTGGCAATGGGCTTCCGTGTGGCCATGGGTCATGGACTTCCACGTGGTCATGGTCTTCTACGTGGTCATGGTCTTCCACATGGTCATGGTCTTCCACGTGGTCATGGTCTTCCACGCGGCCATGGGCTTCTACGTGGTCATGGACTTCCACGTGGTCATGGACTTCCACGTGGTCATGGTCTTCCACGTGGTCATGGACTTCCACGTGGTCATGGACTTCCACGTGGTCATGGACTTCCACGTGGTCATGGACTTCCACGTGGTCATGGACTTCCACGTGGTCATGGTCTTCTACGTGGTCATGGTCTTCCACATGGTCATGGTCTTCCACGTGGTCATGGTCTTCCACGCGGCCATGGGCTTCTACGCGGCCATGGGCTCTTACGCGGCCATGGGCTTCCACGCGGCCATGGGCTTCCACGCGTCAATGGTTTACTCAACCATGGACTTCCATGCGGCAGATTTTTCAATAAATCTGCGTCATAAGCCTTCGAAACAATCTTAAACCATCCACACAACTTCCGTCTGTATTGTCATTGAGTAGTAAAAAATAGTATCTTATGAATGAGGAAAATTGTGATGGCATTTATCAAAACAAAACATTCAACCAGCATCATAGTTGATTTCATTATATTTTTAACACACAAGATCTACAATATGAATGATGATGATGATGACGACTATCATATATACCTTTTATGTGTGTATAGACATTTCAGGATAAATCTCTGTGTGCGGCTTTTTTTTGCCATATTTTTTTTTCTATTTGGTTTTAATAAACGTCGAGTATGTGTGCATGTATATTTTGATATGAGGAGCTTTAAACATCAAAACCTCAAAATTGTATCTGAAGTTGAAACTGATTTTCATCTCAATATGAGCACGCTCATTGCTGTGTTGTTCAGCATAAAGAGAAATAAAACAATAATAAAAAAATACAAATAAACAGTAAAGTAAATGAAATTGCTTCATTTTAAACCATTATTGTGGCTTGCTGTTGATGTAGATTGGATCTTGCATGCATTTGATTGATTTTTGATTGCACAATTTAATCGATGAGAGTTTCCCATTGAATGAATATGCTCATTTGTGTGTATATGAGTGGATGTGTGTGCCTGTGTGTGTAGGTTGTTGAGTTATCGTTTTTGAATTGTATGAGAAAATTTCTTTTTTAAAATAATAGAATTCTCAAGTGGAAATTTCAATCGGGGAAATGCTCATTTAAAATTGATTAAGTCCATTAGGTTTTGGATGGAAATGATCGATTGACTTGCTTGTTGCCATCTGAGGGTTGATCTCACCGGTGGATGTATCTTATACTTAGCTATTCCAGGTGAACCATTGTACCATAACTGTGGTCATGGTCTACCTATACTGTAGTGCAACATGCCATATTGCGCCATGTCATATTGCACCATACCATATTGCACCATGCCATATTGCACCCTGTCATATTGCAACATGCCATATTGTACCTTTACACAGCTGTAGAAATCGGCCCGAGTTTTTAAGACATTTGATTCTTAAAGTTGATACATGTCTGTTATGAATGTCTAGGTATCAGGAAATTAACGAGATTCTAGGGCACCTTGGGTGATACCACAGTGCACTACTCCATCCTCCTTCGATCTCCATCTTCCTTCGCTCTCCATCTTCCCCATATTGACTTCGCTCCTGTGTCAAATCATGAACATATTCTAATTTACCAGAACAGCACAGTATGTTCGCTAGGACACCATTACGGAGCAAGTATTAACAATAAAACGCAAAGTTGCTCTAATGACATTGTGAAAGCTAATTTCGACAGCATTGTGCATCGTGGGTTATTATGACGAACGATGCCATATTTAGGGGTCATGGGCAAGAGGTCAACTCTCTACCTCTTACCTGTGGCTTCACCCCTAATGACAACTAATGAGTAGTATTGATTAATCCATATAATTGTCGATAATGACTAAATAGCTCAAATCAAATCCCATAATTAAAATGATCATACCCAAAATTCTTATATTCTTGAAACTACCTTTCGTAATTCCTGCATAATTCATAATAATTCCAAAAATGGCCCAAAATTAAAATTTCAAAATTGCTTTAATTCTAAGTAATTTGTCCATATATTAATTAAGAACAATTGCCAGAATTGTCGTAAATAATTCAAATACCTTTACAAAACTGACCCGACAAACAAATCACGTCAATTTTCCTTTTTATCAAAAGAACCAACATGCACAATAATTCCCCAACTTGGCATTATTGAATCAAATCATTTCTAGTACCTCCCAAAAATATGTGTGTGCCTTTTACAATAACAGAAACAATTCATTACGTCTGTAATAAATCAATTATTTGTGTGCAATTATAAAGTGAAATAAATCAATACGAATATGAAGGAAGAGAGAGAGAGAGAGTCGAGTAGAATGAGCTCAAGTGAGCGAGAGGCATGAACGTTCTTTGTGTGTTTGCATTTAGCATGTCATAAGAAAGAACATTCCATAAAATGATTTATAATCAACGCAATTGTATTTCCTCTGTTGCCTTTTTTTCATGCTCCATACTTACTCTCTCGGATTTCATTATTTTCACAAATATGTTCGATTTCAATTTTATTTAATTGTTCCTTGCTCACATACACCGCTGCTTCCTTCTTCACCCATCTCACCGCCGACAACAACTGGAAGCAATTTGTAATTTTAATTTTCATGCTGTAATTGAATTTTCTTTTTCTATCGGTGGCTTTTCTTTCTTCTTTCAACGTTTTTGCCTTTACAGTCTCTCTCTCTCTTTCTCTTGCGTTCTCTTTTATTCGAGTGTAATTAGAAGTTTCAATTTCCAAACCAGCAGAAGAAGATTAGGTTTATGAATTCAATGATTTTTGAAGGGTAGAGGCTGGGTTGATGTGAATTAGAGTTGATTTTTTTTATGAACTCTCAAAAGTTTGGTGCTTATTAGGCTTTATTGGCAATTTCTTCTAGGTTTGTAGGTTAACAGGGTATATTGGGTTGTAAGCAATCGATGTGCAAAGTCATAAGCATTGTTCGAATCCTTGTGATATTGACAGCATTCTATGTAATGATTAAGATCGGCTTACGCTAGGAATCGAACCCACATACTCACAATAAAGTGATACGGATATCCTATCCGTTGTCTAACCACTCGGCCATGGAGGCCTTACTCTCAAATTGGCAGATTTGCCTATTTATGGTTCGATACCGCTAGATTCCAATCTGCTCAGACACCAGAATGTGCTTCTGTCTTCTATTATGCGAGAGGTTTCACTTAAAAGGTAACAGTAAGATTGACTTTCAGCCCGATCGGCACACATGTAAATTTTGCTTTCACGGCGGCGAGTGGCAACCTGGTGACAACATATCCACATATGTGCCGATTGGGCTGACTTCTCACCACTCATTTTTAACAAAATCTGAAGCTCCTTCTCCGCATCTTCAAAGATTTTTGACTTCTAGGCAACACTTTGTATGTCTAGAACCCTAAGTTGGTTCTGGTTAATTCGACAAAGTTGATTGGTCTTAAATGGAATTGTCAAGTAATCCTCTATAAATATCAGAGATCGAAGCCGCTGATTTTTTAGCCGGCTAAATATTTTCGCTTAGCCTAGCCGATTTTTTAGCCGCCGACTTAAGTGACTTCGATCTCTGATAAATATCTAAATAAATATGCGCTTAATGCCACCAACAAAAGCATTCCTACTTAAATCCAGTTATATTCACAAAATATGATTTGACACAACAATATCATGAGAAATTCAATTTTTCATTTCAAGTATCAAGAAAGAGATTCCAGTACCCAGCTAAATATGCAAGAGATACAATGTAATGCCGAAAAATGAGAGGGGAGTGAGAAGTGTACGGGAATATGCTGCCACACACACATTAGCTATATTATTAGAAGTGTCATAACTGAAGATGAAATAACATTAATCAAAGGGTGATAAATTAAATTTAATTGATTTTTTTTAATGATTGAATTAGAGATGGTAAGAGGGGATCTTTGAAAAATTTAATGAATTCGATTAAAAAATGAAGGTCGATTAAAGATGTCTAAAGTTAATGTTGGAATAGGTTTAGAAGGAATTGATATGGTTAATATCAGGAATCAGGGGTGCAGTTAGAAGTATTTGAGAGGGCCGGGAAAGAGTTTATGTGAAGCACAAAGATTTGGAAAGGATTGCTGGGTTTTTTTTCTCAAAATTTCCTAGAAAATTGAAGAATTTTTTGATTTTTGATCCCCAAACCCCAACTTCCCTCTTCCTGTTTAAGCCCCTGCTAAGGATAATCAGGAACAATTTTACAATTTTTACTTCTTTTCTACATCGAAAATTCCATCAAATAAGCCTGAAACCCCTGAAATAGACATATCATCACATATTTTCATCTTATTTCTGTTGAAGCCACAGATATGTCTAGAAAATAGTCACTCAA